>NC_142892.1:3719166-4020000 GCF_054131105.1 Drosophila navojoa | reverse complement strand
TACTCATTAGCGTCACATTTTTCGACTAGGCGCGCTAATTAAAACGCAACAGACGATGGACCGGAGCACAAAAGTGGAAGCTCATAGCATGTAACCGGGTCTGCTAGTCCACCTCAAACTCCAACTCGTATTCCCACTTCCACTTCCAGTGCAACTCCAACTCCTACTCCGATTAGAATAACGCCTCGTATTTGCATGGACTACATGCAACTCGTCTTTAGGGTTGTTCAACTTACGGTTAAATAGCGATAGCCTAGCACCGAAATCGTGCCGGCGATAATGCCAATTAAGACAGCACCATGCGCTCCGAGAAGCAGATTGCAAACGGTGCCAACGGCAACGCCTCCAGCGAGCGTCGAATTCTGCACGTGCACCATATCCAATTTATTCTCATGGCTGACAAGCGCCGATACAACGAAGCTGGTCACTGAAAGCAGAGAAGCATACGGTTAAAACGAGAGCAACATCAGTGGAATGAGTGCTTCATCAACTGCAACTCAAGTGCTCTACTACTCTTTACGTTATCAGCAGGCAGCAGCTGGATTATCTATTCAATTTATGTATGTGCGCTCGTCAATATTTCTCTTTGCTTAAAATGTATACAGCAGTATTTTTTAGAGCTTGGCGCCATCGATACTTTAGATATGTGACGTTGTTAGTATTTTGGCAAGCAGCGATATTTATGCACGATCGAAAGTTTTCTGGCATCACTCTCTTCTTTCTACTCTGGCCACACTTATTACTCAAAAAGGTGCGAGTGGAGTGGCTGTCGTAAATTTATAGTGCTAGAAATTTGATTCGTTTAAGAGTTAATGTGCAAAAATTATCTTAAATACATATGTAAAGAACACAGCTTGGCGCTGCTTAACCTATCGCAAAATGTGCAATTATGAGAAGACGAAGTGAAAACTACCTTGTGTTTGTGTGTGCTATTTATTTATTTTTTGTGTAGAAAAATACAGTGCCGGCACGCAGTACTGTGAAAATATTTTTAAATATTATTAAATGATGAAAGTGCCATATTCAAATCAGCTTATTTTTTTTTGCTGTGTGCATTAAATGGAATTATAGCTTAATCTAAATAAATAAGGAGATGCCCCTACCAGCTTTGATTGTTGTTTTTGTTTTATTTTTGTTTTGTGTGTGCGTGTGAAATAATGGATTAATGGAAATCATCGCAAAATAAATAGCTATTGTCATATTAGATATTATGTTTGATGTGGGTAAGTACTAATCAAAATATTTGTATATGTATAAGTTTTTAATGAAGACACTTCTACAGCTGTATTTAATGTAATGTTTAAGTGTGTGTGGTGTGCGCGTGAGTATGTAATACGTGCATATGTTTGTGTGCAGTCCCTGCTTAGCGATGAGCTATCGTTACGAGAGCACGACTGCACGAATATTTTATGCTAGGTAATGAATTACGTTTAAACGAAAACTGTAAAACATATTCTTATAATGTATGCCTATTAGAGCAGAAGCTCTATTAAATTCACCCGCTTTAATAAAGGCATTCAGACACTAGAGGCGAGATCTGTGGCTATGGTCACGTGATATGATGCTAGATTTCGCACGAATATTACCTCTCAAATACTTTATTAATAATATTTCATTAATCATAACTTTTTAATTTAATTATAAAATATTTCGCTTGTGGCCCATCTCTAGCACAGCTCCAGTTGGTAATGACAACATTCTCCTAAATCACCCAAGCGAAGCTAATGGGCCACAATGTTCGGCCACAACCGCAGTTCATAAACACAAAACTAATAAAAATGTAAACAAGGCAACGGACAAGTCCTCTCGCTCTCCATCTCGCTCTCTATCTCTCTCGGGCTTGCTTCTCGTGCATCCCATCCGTTGGCTGTTGTCCTGACAACAGAGGGGAACACTTCAGTTTATTGCCTGGGCTAAACATAAATCTAGGCAAAAATAACACTAAATACTTAAAAATCTTCATTTTATGGCGAAACATATGTTGCAGCAATAATAATTTGCATAAATTAGTTAATACGGGACGTTTCGTTCGGTGGCTGTGGCAACTGCAAATAAGCAAATCACAACCGGACCAACACCGACAACAACAACAACAGCAACAACATTGCAACCGCAACAATTTCAAAAACAGCTTTTGACAACGTCCAGGCGACACAGAATTACGAGTACTGCAAAATTTCTGGCTTTAAAATCAATTAAACAACATTTTTACAACCAAGGTCCCTGAAATGAAAGCTCGGGCAAGCTTCGTAAGCAACCGAGATTTGGGGCGTCAGTTGTTTCTAGCTTGTTGTTAAACCCAATATCCTGCAACCGAGTGGCAAATAAGGTATGCCGAGGATGTGAAGCGGGTAAATAAATTAGCTTGAGCAGAAGGTTATCGATAAATATCAAATGGAATATATATAGACCAACCTAAGACTGAATTCTATATTGATCTTAAGGTATTAAGAAGCTATCCCTATAAGTATATTATTTATAGATAAATAGGCATTGGGGCAATATATGTTATGAAAGTCCTCAAACCTTATACGCCTTAAATGGGCTAGCTTAAGTTTCTTTGTATGCCCATTAAACTATAACTTCTGAAAACCGATCTTAGAATCCATCCAGGCAGGGTATATGCTAGTCGTATATACTTCACTTATTGTAGCTTTTGTTGTTGTCACTGCTGCTGCTTGCACATTTAACAATTTAAATTAACGCCAATGGTGTCAGTTGTGACTATAAAATGTGTTTTGTGCTTAACCGTTGTGTTGGCCCCAATGCGGGCGACGGGCAGCGGCGGCAAAGACTGACCAGGACTCGGATCGTGACTAGAAACGAGACGGCAGGCCAGACCAACACAGGCTCGTTTCGAGCTTGGTGTGAAAACAACAACTGGGGCGTATTTTGCTGTTGGCGCCGCATTTGGACACCAAATGGCGTCGTCGTCTGCTATGCATGTCGCAGCAGCACCCGCATGACCAACACACACACACACACACACGGAGAGAGTGTGTGCCACACCCCAACGGTAACCGCCTCTAATTTCAGGCATTGAACTGAATCCCAGCTTTAGTTTAATTAAGGCAACACAACTAGCGAGCCAAGTAACCAGCCACTGAACGTTGCGACATGGCCCCTAAAGCGAAACACACAGCCCAGCCCAGGCTGCCCCACACGTTGACTCAACTAATCGCACATCCTTCCGCATAAAATGTCCTGCCACGCCGGCACAGCCCCACAGCTAGCCAGTTTTTTCATTATATACATATCTATTTTTCAGCTAAAGGCATGCCGAATATGTTGAGCTGTTTGATGCATTTGAGTGTGTATAAAGTGAGGTGAGAAAAGTTGAGTATTTGTGTGGGAGCCTAGAGAATACTAATGTCTTATATATATCGTACATATACTATCGTACATATCGTACATATACTATCTTACAGATAGTACAGAATCTAAATAGAGAGTATTTAGTATTTATAGCTGACTACTAGTAGAATATTTTTGAACTACTTTACTATAATTCGTTTTTTCTTGTTGTTTTCTATCAATAATTTTAATGTAAAGTGATTCATTTCCTTTTAAAGAACTCCTATATATTTTCTACTATTGATGTCTGCCATTTTATAGCGCATTTTAAGTTCGACTAGCTACTGTCTCTTTTTTTTTGTCTACGCTCTCATATGGTCTGATGGCACTGTTTAGGTGTTGCCTCTGCTGCTGCTGCTATTGGTGTAACATGAGGGCTTTAATATCCCTGGCAAGGCTCTTCTTTGGCCACAGACGCCTCCGTTCAGTGTCGCCAACAGATTCCCTGTTGCGCCCCCTTCTATCGCTCTCTATCCGACGCTCAGCTCTGCTTGAACAGTGTCCAGCGCTCGCCTAGCTTATCTCAGCTGCTGTTCCATTCGTTGCTGTTGTTGGTGTTTCTGTAGTCATTGCCGGATGCCCTTTTGTATACATTTAATTTGTGTTTTGTTATTTACATTAACCGAGCCAAGAGCACAAGCCCACTTCGCCCCTGCGCCGCCTCTTGGCCCAGCGTTTGCTTTTAGAACATTCTCTATATGTTGTGTACGACATGGCCATGGTCAAACATAGTTGACCCATACATATATATACACACACACACACACACACACACACACATACACAGACAGACAGAGCGATGTATACATAGAGTTAAATGCTAGCCAGCTTCAGCTCCTGGCCCTGGCTCCTGCTCCTGGCTCTTGGCAACGTTTTTATGTGTGCTACGTGCTCAAAATAAATTTTGAAATGTGTTAACGAAACTATTTGACATTTAATTAGTTTGTGAGTTGCATGCATAAAGATTTGAAGGGCCTGGACCTTTTCAATTTTAGCGACTGGCGCCACCTCGGCTAATAGCAGTGCCAACATTATAATTAACGCAGGCCGGACAGGAATACATATATACATATATAAATATTTCTATATATATAGAGAGAGAGAGGGTACATATCTCTACAAGATAGAGGCAGCTGAGCCGTCACTTGATTCAGCTAATTGCCTCGGAACTGTGCGCCGCCTTGCTAGCGTGGCACGTGACTCACCTGTTGCCGCGGCTAATGAGAGGAACGTGTTCAATATGGCCCGCTCGCCGCCAGTGCCAGCTGCCAGCACTGAGTTAAAGCTCGGCCAGTACACCCAGAGGAAAGTGGTGCCGATCATTGCGAATATATCCGATGTATAGTTCGCTCCCTCGTGCTTGCCCGCCTCGTTCTGGTCGCTCGATGGGCGCAGCATCATGGCCACAGCCAGGCCAAAGTAGGCGCCAAAGGCGTGCACAGTTATAGAGCCACCACAATCGCAGATCTGTGGAGGGACGATAGGGGGATTAGAAGAAGATGATGGATATATATGTAAAGTAGAGCTGAAGAATATATATTTCACTCATTCTCTAATATCACATCTCTTATCTTATTCACCAATCAAATTTCCTGTTCGTTGCTCTTTCACTTACACTCAGTATATTTAAAGCCAAATACTCATTGGCCGCGAACAGCGCAACCTCAACGATGGACATGCAAAGCAGCTGAATGGGCGTGGTGCGTCCGAGCAGTGCGCCCATGCTGATTAGTGGCACGGCGGCGGCAATGTCCGCATCTATGATGCTCTCCAGCGAGAGGCTGTCGAGAGAGAGAGAGAGATAGAGAAAGAGAGAGATAGAGAAGAAGATGAAAGAAGATTTTATACTTGATGCTAAATGAAATGGCAAAGCAAACAGTTTAAAGTGTTTTTTATTTGCATCGTGACCTTTGCTACGGCTTTCTCCCCCCACCCCCACCCTTAAAGTTGTTGTTGTCCTGTTTGCCAAGGCACTTAGTTGAAGTAGTCTTTGCTTCGACGATGCCCTCAAGCGGGAAGCACCTGCGAATCCTGCTCAAGTTAAAGTAATTACATAAATTCATTACGTCTTTGAGCACATTTTTCTTAATTTCTTAAACTTATTTGCTTTGGACTCGATATTCGCAGGCGTGTGTGTGTGTGCGTGTGTGTGTGTATGTGTGTGTATGTATGCATACTCAAATGCAATTAATTAATGGCCATTGCGCAATTATTTGGATTGGCAGGCAACATTTATAGCTGTTGTAGTCGCTGTAGCTCACCTGATCTTGCCACCCTCCATGTGCAGGAAGCCCTTCATCAGCACCGACCATTGCACCACCAAGGCGGCCATGAAGAGTGTATAGCCCGTGGCACTATAGCCATACTTGCGCAGAAAGGTCATCAGGAAGCCAAAGCCAATAAATATCATAACCTGAATGTCCTGGAATTCTGAAAGTGAAACTTGAGATGGGGTTATATGGCAGAGCTATCCAAGCCTTATAAAAATTATACTCTAATATCTGTAGTCCTTTTAAGGCATCAAAAGGAGACCTTATAGATAGAGTTGAATATCACATTCTCGAATCATTATATTCCTCAGCCTTAGATCAGAAATCAAGGCAGAACATAGAAATCGATATATAGACCAAAGCAGTTTCAATATCCTGGAATGCAGCTGGGTCTAGCCATGAGGTCGCTCAGCTTTTGCCGCATGCCTTGGCACGCTTATTAATTGAGTCAAGTCGTTGCAATTAATTGGCCAATTGTCTGCTGCCAAAAGTCAATTGCATTGAGATTGATGTCAACAGAGGCGCAGTTGAAGCCCTAGACACAGCCAGGCTAACCATGTGTGTCCATATAGCTGTGTGTGCGTGTGTGTGTGTGAATTGGTGTGCGGGTGCAATTAGTGTGAAATGCGGTTTAATTTATTTATTATGAATTGCAACAAGTTGTTTACAGAGACACATTTGCATAAATTGAAATTAATGACTTTAATTATTCATTTGTGTGTGTGTGTGTGTGTGTTTGTGTGTCTCCTCGGCTTCCAGTTTTGTTTTTTGGTATTCGCTTTGGCCCCACTGTGGCAGAAGTAATTAATGCAATTGCTACCGCGGGACTTTAAGTAGACTATGATCAAAAATAACTTTATTTATTTATGAGACACCAAACACCTGACAAAGAGAAGCTGAGATAGATACAGAAAGGGAGACAGAGTGTGTGTGTGTGTGTGTGTGTGGAAAGGTCAACTGGCATGGGTAATCGGTCTTTTAATATGCAGGATTAACTGAAGCTTGGTATTGTGCTTGCTTTTAACTGTAATTAATTTTGCAAAAAATCAGAAAAATGTTTAATGCTATTTCTATGCTAAATTTGACACATAAATTTTATATAATATAGATTAGAGAGCAATTAAGTTGAGTTGTTGAGTGCAGTTCCCAGTCGTGCAGACCCCACTCCTACTCCCACCCATTTCTATTTATAATTATCTGAATGTTCATTTAGTCATCGTTGCCGTTGTCTTTATGAAATCGTTCAGAAGAGCTTATCAGATATAAATGTCACGCAATCGCATCAAGACAATCGGCAACTGACAGCCTGGGTGGGCCCCCCCACTTGGCACTCGGACAGCTCAGATAAAATGCCAATCTTGCTGACAAGTCAACATCGAGTCAGCTGGCTCGAGTCATTAGTGGCCAGTTGATGGGCTGTCGCCATTTAGTTGCTACTTGCTTGTCAATTAACTATTGATGATATCATATGACCCTTTCTCACCAAACGGGCAAAACTTTTTTGGAAGCCAAACCCATTAGAAGTGAGAAATTAACCAACTTTTTTATGCACAAAATGATTGACATTGGAAATGGTTCATTTGTAGAAGAGATAGAAAGTAATGTTAACGACTTGTTAAAACATATAAAACATTTTATAATATAATAATATATCATAATAATGTTAATTAGTGAATGCAAATGAGAAATGGGAACGAAAACGAGAATAAGATTGAGAATGGGAATGGAAAAGCGAATGAAATCGAAATGGGAAACGGGAATGGGATTGCAAACGAGCTGGAAGCAGCGACAGACAAAGTGAAACAGAACGGGAAAGAATTGAGAATGAATAGAAGAATGAGAATGAAGATATGATAAGAGGATTATGATAACGATTTAGTATAGGGTATCTGCCAGTCGATTGCACTCTCAATCACCTGACCCTGCATAGTGCAGCGTTTACTTTGAAAATCCGCAGCACGGGCTAGACATGAAGGTGTGGGAATGAGTGAAGCTGGACGAGGCGGCAAGGGGGAAAAGCTCAGGCGCTGTCGGCAAGGTGACAACTAAAAATGATAGCTACTCACGGGGATATTTCGAAACGTGTTCCTCTGCTGATCCAGCGTCTTCATTGTCGAGGCGTGCCGGCAGAGCGGACTTGTCGTAACGCACGAAAAGCCAGAATAGTACCAGGAAAACTATTTGCACAATCATCAGGACAACGTAGCCCGACACTTTGCTCGCCGGCGTATGCATGATGGACCCCGCAGAAATGCAACAAAAAACTTATCGAGATGGTATATATGTATAGGTTTTGTGTATGTACAAGACGGTCGTCGATGGTGATTGGAGTTGTGCTCGATTCTTGCACAGCGACTCAAATCCGCGTCGTAGCCGTTGCAGCACGCGTGTGGATACGCCGGGGAATTAGAAGCGTAAGTGCAGCAGACAGCAAGAATCTTTTACTCTCTCGCACAGCGGTCCCTGACGCTGTCTCTGTCTCTGTCTCTTTTCTGTGCAAATATTTGTACGCTTTTTAGTTTTCGCTCGCGCACACACACACATATATATATCTATACACACACTCGCGCTAACTGGCACACGCGAAGTGGAACGATCTGCTGCTGTTGAGCGCAATGCACGTACTGATGCCCAGCTCTGGGTGCGAGGCTCGTAAGTAGCTGTAGCGCTTGACTGCCAGCCGTTCAACGGGGCGTATGTGCGATATATCCGCGTCGATTTATTCGCATGATATAACTATTTGATTTAATTTGCTTCGGCTACAGCTATTGCTGCCATGACCGCCTCTTCTGCACTTGCTAAATAATTCAGCGCACTGCCCCCTAAAAAAAAAAACAACATTTCCATTGTGCGCTCGCATTCGCATTGCTTCTAATTTATTTAAATTGTTTTGTTTTAGTTGCATTCTAATTTCAATTTGAAATCGTTCTGTGGTCCGTCCACACTTGTGTTGAAGTGGCGAAATGACCATTTCTTTGTCCACAGTGAGACCATCTAGATTTCTTTAAGTGCATTCTTTGCTGAATCATTAGTAGACATTTCATGGGCGCGTGCGAGTTGCAGCTATTGAAACTTTTATAATATGATTGGTCTCATTAGCTGGCATGGTTCTGTAACTGATAAGCGATATAGTAACCGCTGTAAGTCATTCAAAGAGATATATCTATGTGCATACGTGCACTCACAGATAGTTGGATAAGCATATTGTTGTCTTTAGCTGATCGCTATGAGGCAATTAGCACGCCGCCGCCAACAATTGCCGATAAAGTGCTTTGGATACAGTTAACTAATGGAGCAGCCGATCAGCTGGCTATTTAGAATGCGGGTCATCCCCTCACTCCACACAAACAATTGCCAGTCATTAACATTTTTTTTTTTTCATAGTTAAGTGTGAAATTAATAGAGCACAATAAGAAACGTTGCGAGTCACACATATATGCAAAGAGCCGACAGCTTGAATTGGGTTGCGTACACAAAAAACAAATTGAAGGAAATATTACGTAAATTTATAGAATATATAAAATAAATATTATTACTTAAATAAGCTTAAAAAAGAGTTCAGATTTCTAGCATAAAGTGCAATTAAAGTTAAGAATAATATGAGAATAAATTAATAAGAAAATATATAATAAATAAATTATAATTATCATGATCATCTCACTTATTGCCGATGAAAATATAAGAGAAATATATATATCAATATTTTATAAAAATAAATAAATTGAAACAAATACACAACTTGTCGTTTGCCCGGAGGGGGCAGCTCGGCAGCTGCTTAGGGCTCGGCTGCTGGGGCGTATGATTGATATTTATTTTTTCAACAAACAGAAGCACCTGTGTTAAAAATTGAAATTCTCATGGCAGGGCAACAACAATAAAATAAATAAAAACACAAACCAATGCAAAAGCAAAAGCAAAGCAAACCGACACAAGAAAATGTGTGAAGTTGGCGTAAAAACCGCAAATGTTGCCAGGCACGCGCTGGTAAACGCTCTCAGATCTCTCGAAAAACCAAGAAAGAATGAAAAAAAGAAGTGGAATGGTAAAGTAAATCAGTTGAGGGTAGCTGACAAGGCAGGGTAGTGGCATACTATATCTGAGCCACGTTTTTTTTTCTCCTCCTTTTTTGTTGTGTGTTCCAGCTGCCTACACACACACACACACACACACACACACACACACACACAGATATACACTTTGGCAGAAATTTGCATCCGCAATCACTTTAAATGTTTCCGTTTGAATACGCAAATAAATCGAAAAGGATTTCCAATGAATGCTTATGAGTGTGTGCATGTCCCTTCTCCTGCAACACCTGCCGACCCCTGCTGCTTCTATTCGAGTAAACCCTTGTTAATGTTGTTGTTTACAACAAGTGTACATGGCTAAAATCCGGGCCAAAGCACAACAGCAACGACAACAACACCAACAGCAATTGATAACATTGTAAAATGGCTGCCAAACTGTCAGCTCCTCTAAGATGCAGCCCCAACCAGCGTCACGTTCGCCACCTTTTTTATACAGCTTGTGGTCAGTCTGAGGCCAAGCTGAAAATATGTGTGTATATGCATTGGGTTTATGCTGGGCTATAAATAAATATGATGCGACTCTTTGCAGACATTGCATTGGGTCAGCCAGCAGCAGCAGCAGCAGCAGCAGCAATGTTGACGATTTGTTGATAAACTTTAACACTACCAAAGAAAGAGCGAGACTGAGAGTGAGTGAGTGAGAGAGCTGTTGTCTAGAGAGGCTCATAAGGGCGTTCCATGTAACTTTCTCTTTGATATAGTAGAAGTGCTTCAGAGTTGAGCTTTTGAAATTACAATATTAGTTAAAATTTTGACTATTGGTGAATCTGCATATATTTTGTGTTTTCATTAAAGATTTGAAACAGCTTTTAAACCGATTATAAACAAAGCTGTACGCGTATCAGAGATTAGGAATGAAAATATTTTCTTAGCTTTGGCTACGCAGGCTTAATCACTGCTGTTATTCATTGATTGATTCATCGTAAAGAAACACTTCAAACTTGCCAATTCATTAGCTTTAATGTGGAGCAGTTTCTTTGTTTTTATAACTTGAAAACAGCTTTGATTCAACACATAAGAAATATGTTTTAAGGTTTTTTTTAAGGTTGTGGGATATTTAAGTAGTTCAAGAACAGCTTTGTAGTCATATGATATTTATATTATTAAGTAGTTGAAGCATGCGAGTAGATATAGCTTTAAAAGCGCCATGAATCCACAGTGTTCTATTGTTGTAAAATGTTATAGTAATATTTATTAAATATATGTATACTTATATCTAATTTCAATCGCGGCGAAAGTGCTTTCCAAAACACGTTTGCCCATTTCTTTAAAACTCGCATTGCAGTTACAACAATATATATGCCAATAAAGCCGCTCATATGAGAAGAATAACAACAAATACACACACATACAAACACATGTACAACGTAGCTGGAACCAAGTCCTTTGTGTGTGGCTTTGTTATGCCAACCAAAACCAAAGTATCCTTCAGGCTGCGCTGCCTGACTAGCTTTGCCGGCATTTGTATCGCCGGCTTTGCCCTCTTTTGGAAGCCTTTTTCGCTATTTCTTTTTCAGTTTTTAAACTTGGCTACGTTACACAAATTTCCCACAGTCTGTGCACCACTGCTCCACATGGCCCACTGTGCTTGCATGTGTGGTATAGAGCTGCTATTGTGGCCGGGGCTGCGGCGGTGGCTGCTGCTGCTGTTCCTGCTTTTGCTTCGTCTGCGGGTGGTTGCGCCTAAACGATTTGCTTTTTGTCTGTTTTGTGTCAATTTGAAATCCGCTTTGGTTATGCGGCTGCAGCGGCAGCGGCAGCGGCCACGTCCGCCTCTCCCCCCAGATGGCCTCATGTGCCTCGCGTTACTATAGCAAAGATTTGCGCAGCGGCAATTGTTGGCATTTACAGCTACTTGGCTGCCATAGCAGCGGACCGTGCGGTCCTGCCCCTCGGCTTCCCCAGCATCATCATCAGCTTCAACTTTACCACCAGCTTCAGTGGCAGATTCAGCTCAGCTGAAGCTGTAGCTCAAGTGCCGCTCGGGGATTTATCAATTGCGTTTATAACAAATTTCGATTTGTCAGCGCAAAGCGGACGACTTGCATTTATTTTTTTTTTTTTTTTTTTTTTTTTTTTTTTGCCAGCCAAGTGATATTGAGTGTCAGCCATAGCAAGTGGCATCTATAGCGGCAGATGTTACAGCCAACGATTGTGACTGGGCTAATGTTAAATATTTTAGATTTGGGTAAAGATTCTTTTTTAAGATGATGAGTTTTTAAGTAATGATTAAGGCGAGATTCAGGTTAATGATGATTTATATTTTATATTTATATTTTTATATTTAATTTCGCTTATAATATATATGATATATACATGAAAAGAAACCTCTAGTCATAGCTTTGATTGCTTCAACTCCCATCTTTTCGATTAACTCCCAACTTAATTTTTTTTCACGTAAATCTCATTTTCTCGCATATGTAATCTGCACCCATATCACATCACATTACATCACAAACGGTCTCTTCCCATTTCAACTCAACTATCTTGAACTCTGCAACATATCATACAAATTTCTAGCCAAACACTAGCTCACGGCGCATCACTGACTCGTAGCTATCATTTACAGTGGCGCTTAAAAGTCTGCAACATATTGTGTAAGCTTAAATGCAATTTTCATAGCTTCCGCAAGTTATGCCACGGTCAGCTAAATAAGCCGGAGCAACTCTGGCTTAAGACCAGTTTCAGTTGACAACAAAAGCACCTTACTTAATAGTTAAGACAACTTTCAATCTGTCGCTTAGACGCCGCCGACACACAAATGTATATATATACGTACGTATTAGAAGATAAACTGGATCACAAATTGGCATCAATAAAAATATCAAAAGCCAAGCCAAATTGAAGAGGCACTCGGACAATAAACGATAATAGTACCGCAATAAATAAAAATAAAAAAGCAAGGCTTTTATCAAATTTACATTTTATATGTAACAAAAATTTATTCGATTTATTAATAAAAAAAAATTTATTTAAATAAAATAAAAAGCATATTAGTTTTGTATGGTGTTTGGCTTGATTGACTCAATGACATGTGCTACCGATTAACGCTTCCGGCTATTTATTTTTAGGCGATTGTCGTGGCATGCGAAGGTGTTACCGGTACTGGCTGCACTGGATGTAGTGGCTGCATGGGCTGCGCCGGCTGCACTGGCTGCGCTGTACCCGACGACGGATCGTGCGTTTGTGCCGGTGTATAGGTGCTCGCCTGCTCTGGTTCCTTGTCCAGAATGATCTTATACATGGCAAAGTAGAGAGCAGCACCTAGCAGGAGCTCTGCAACAGCAACGCAGGTGACTACAGCCCAGCCGGGTATGGCAAGGCCAGCTGCAATGAAGAGTCACGAGATTAGTAATGAGGAGGAAGCTTATTGAATGAGGGTAGTTTAATATAGTTCCTAAAGTAATAAACCCGTTGCTGGAAAGACTGTTAGATTACAGCATCTGAATATCTTAAGGAAGTACTTAAGATAATATCTCTTTAAGCTTCAATTCCACTGTCATAAATACTTTGATTAGATTTGTCTACTGCTTTGATTGATGTTGATTAGTTGAAAAAAAAAGTTCTCTCTAACTAATCAATTAGCTTCTAATTTACAAAATGCAAACTTCGATTTAGATTATGTCACCACTATTTTGTTGATTGATAATGATTGATGGTGTTTCAGCTTGACTTACTAAAGTATCTGCGTGTGAGTGTGCGTCGTCCGCGATTCACGCGTCGCGTGGCCTCTGTTTCCTGCATGCAGCATGCCAATAGAACTGTAAATAAAGAATAACAATACAAATTATACTATTTAGCACCTTGTCGATTATCAATACAGAGAGAGAAAGAAAGAAAAACAAAAAGCAAAACAAAAAGCGCGAACAAAAATAAACACAAACAATTATTAGAAGAACGCACTGTGTGTGGTCCGCATCAAACAGAGCGAACGATGAGACGCTAGAACGGAACTCATTGAAAACAAAGTTGAGCATTCATCAAAAAAAAAAAAAAAAAAAAAAAAAAAAAAAAACATAGCAAAGCGTTGTTAAAATATTAATAATTAATTATTATGAACACATTTAACAACAAACGAAAAAATAAAACAAAAGCAAAATGTATAAAACGATCTGCGCGCGCGCGCGTTAGCTTCGATGATAAATTGAATAGAAACCGAAGATCGAGCTCGTGGAGAGCTACTGGCTGGGGCGCGAAGCGTGGGGGGCTTGCTTCATTTGACGTCTACTCTGCTTACTATTGTTTCCATTGCGGATGTCAACTTAGATTGTTATATCTCTATTGTCTCGATTGACATTCGGCCTTTTGTAAATATTCGAAAATTTAATTATCGTGCGAGAATTGGCATTTGTTTCAAAAAAGTCGAAAGCGCAGAGACCGCGACCAATGCACTGGTCAACCGCCAAAGCCCAAACTAATTGTTTTTCCATTGTATTTCATAATTTATATGGTGTAATAATAATTGAGCTTTAGCCACATCCGGCATTAGCTAGGGCTCTTGCTGTGCATTAAATTAAGCTTTAGCCAAATCAAATATTTATTAAATTAATTGAAAATATGTTTAGAATCAAATGATGGCAATGAATGAAAAATTTAGATAGCCATACCAAATACATATACAGTTACAACACAGTTCAATTTAATCTGAAGCTATTACTCATTAGCAAACAAACACAATGATTGGGTCAACGCTGGTGAGTAAACCAGCCAAGTTTATCAGCTACAATGGAAGGCAACTGATAAGCACACAATTATTGTCGGCTCCCCGCACATTTAAGACTCTATATATGACACACGCACACACATAGTAATGTTACTCATAGGTAAGAAGAAGATTCTCTTCACTGTTAGCTGGGTTAGTCATTTTGTAGTCACTTTGTTGTGAAAGGGCTAATAACTTTTTGGTTTTACAATGTTTCTACACTCTGAAAAGCTAGATAGTCTAATCAATTAAATTTAAAACACTTTAGAACAGATTTTTTTACATAAGTTATCGTTGTATATATTTTATTTTTATGTATGTAGATTCTCTTTTAGTTCTTGTTCACTAAATGAAAATTCACCATAATAAGAAACAAGTCTATTTTATTCTTAACTCGTTTTTGGCACTGTATAAACTTAATTTATACACAGAATTCACGGCTTTATTTTCTCTGTCTCAATACAAGTTCTTAGTATTTTCTTGAAGTGGAGCTTCTGCACATTTCATTTCATGGCCGCAGCAACATTCACATTCGACATATGTATATATTCCACTAAAACTTTGCATACACACTTAAATCACATAAACTTTACCCAAACATATCATCAAACAGGTGGAGAACTTCTTGAGCAACATCATTTTGAGTTGTTCGTTGGGTTGGAGCTCGTTTTCGTCGCAAACTGTAAAATGTAACTGAACTATTTCACTCGATTTTTGGCGAGCCACAGGTGCCCGTATCTTATCTGTAGACCTCTGTTGTCAGCATAATACTAAAGACAGATAAGATAAGATAAGCAGATATTTCTACGGAGTTTGCGCAATGCAAGCAAAGAGCAGCGATAAAGACAATGGTATTTTTTTTTTTACATGTTTATTGTTTCTTGTTTTTGTACTCGAATTATTCGTTCTCATTGACTAATACACTTATGTTAACTTCATTTGAGATTGCCATAGCCTGGTTTTTAGTTGGCAACCTCAGTTCCTGTATTTCGTTGGGAGGGTATCTTTAGTGGCGACGGATAACACGACGGACAGTCTTGTAGCGGTAACCATCATTGGCAAGGATGGGAGTCTCGGCGGGCACATCGATCACGGCCTGCTCAACAGGGGGCAGGTATTCGTTGACAATCTCGGAGACATCACGACGCTTGCGGTACTTCAGGCGACGGACGGTCTTGTAACGGTAGCCATCATCGGCCAGAGGAGCGGATTCGATGGGAGCAGCAATGCTGATGTCCTGGGCAACCTCAGCAACAGGGGGCAGGTACTCGGCGGAGGGCAGCTCGCTGACATCACGACGCTGACGGTACTTCAGGCGGCGGACGGTCTTGTAACGGTAGCCATCATCGGCCAGAGGAGCGGATTCGATGGGAGCAGCAATGCTGATGTCCTGGGCAACCTCAGCAACAGGGGGCAGGTACTCGGCGGAGGGCAGCTCGCTGACATCACGACGCTGACGGTACTTCAGGCGGCGGACGGTCTTGTAACGGTAGCCATCATCAGCCAGAGGAGCGGATTCGATGGGAGCAGCAATGCTGATGTCCTGGGCAACCTCAGCAACAGGGGGCAGGTACTCGGCGGAGGGCAGCTCGCTGACATCACGACGGTGACGGTACTTCAGGCGGCGGACGGTCTTGTAACGGTAGCCATCATCAGCCAGAGGAGCGGATTCGATGGGAGCAGCAATGCTGATGTCCTGGGCAACCTCAGCAACAGGGGGCAGGTACTCGGCAGAGGGCAGCTCGCTGACATCACGACGCTGACGGTACTTCAGGCGGCGGACGGTCTTGTAACGGTAGCCATCATCAGCCAGAGGAGCGGATTCGATGGGAGCAGCAATGCTGATGTCCTGGGCAACCTCAGCAACAGGGGGCAAGTACTCGGCGGAGGGCAGCTCGCTGACATCACGACGCTGGCGGTACTTCAGGCGGCGGACGGTCTTGTAACGGTAGCCATCATCAGCCAGAGGAGCGGATTCGATGGGAGCAGCAATGCTGATGTCCTGGGCAACCTCAGCAACAGGGGGCAGGTACTCGGCGGAGGGCAGCTCGCTGACATCACGACGGTGACGGTACTTCAGGCGGCGGACGGTCTTGTAACGGTAGCCATCATCAGCCAGAGGAGCGGATTCGATGGGAGCAGCAATGCTGATGTCCTGGGCAACCTCAGCAACAGGGGGCAGGTACTCGGCGGAGGGCAGCTCGCTGACATCACGACGATGACGGTACTTCAGGCGGCGGACGGTCTTGTAACGGTAGCCCTCATCAGTTAGAGCTCCCTGATCGACGGGTAGATCGATGGGCTCAGCGACGACTTCGAGGTTATTGTCGACAGGTGGCAGGTACTCCGAAGAGATGGATGTAGCCGCAGCAGCTGCGATCACAGCAAAGGCAATAACAAAGAATTTCTGCAAAGGTAGTAGAAGTTGGAGTTATAGTTGATTGAGTTAGTCCTGTGTTTGATTTCCAAGAGGAGGTAGGAAGCTGTCAGACTAACCATATTAAAAGATGCTCCCTGACGATGCGTGTCTATGAGATTAATCCAAATTTGATTCTGTTTTGAAACCAGACCTTACGACACTATTTATACACAGCATTTTGCGAAAAAGTTCTCGCCGCTGCCACTCTGCCATTCACTTTAGAGACGATCCAAAAAATGAAACCGGTTACTGATCCATGCGGCAACTACCGCATCATAGATGTACGATCGAGATCGTCTGATGGTAATGCTGATGTCGATCGACTTCGTTCAACGCGACTACTTCAGCTCCATTGATGGCCGGCATTAGCCGCGTTTAGGTGGTTTGTCTTGTTGGCTAGTTGCTATTGTTAAAAGAGTCTCAAAAAGTATATCAATTGTAGTCGGTCGTCTGGCCATAATATTCAGATACTAAATAATATAAAAGACACATATATCTAAATATATATGTATATAGAGATATCTATAAAACAAAACGAAAGCCAACAATAGATTGCGATGTCGATAAAAAAAACTTCTACAGCTAAAACAACAACAACAACAACAGCATGTTGAACGTGGCGGCCACGATTTCTGAATTTGGCTTTTGCTTATTTCATTTATTTTGTTTAACTGTCTCAAAACGCTAACAGAATCAACAATAGTTGAGGGCTCTTTGCATTCTTCATCTTCTCGATTATTTGTATCAAAAATTATGGGCTGTGTTGCATATGAATGGCTGCGGTTGGGGTCAATCTGAACAATCAACTCAATGCCTAGTCGCCTGGTAATTGCAAGCGGAAGTTGTCATTGTCGTTGTTGTTGTTGTTATTATTGTTATCATTATGGACGCTTCTTCAGTTTATTGACTGATGGACAGCTGCGTATATTGTTTTATTTTGTATTTTATTTATTTATTTTATTTTTATTTAATTTTTTTTATTTAATTTTTTTTTGCGTCTCTTGTATAACGCTTAAGGCCAAACGAAGTGTGTGTGCGTTTTGTGGTGTGGTGTATGCCATGATGGACAGAAATGCTCTTGAGTGTTGCTATTTTCGGTTACGCCACATTAGGCATCTAATAATAGCCAGATGATATAATAGATCTTTCAATCCAATCGCAAACTTTGGCATATTTTTATTCTCCTAATATGTGCTTATAATATACATTCAAATGTGCTTGGCCCGTGGCAATTTGAATTAAAATTCAAGTCTGCTGTGGCTGCTCCAATTGTGCGCAAAACACGCAATAAATCTCTCAAATCTTTTCGATTATCATCATCAACAACATAATCATCAACTTGAAACATTATTATGGTGATCTTTCAAGTAGGCGTCTGAGAATGTCGAGCTTAGAATGTGTTGAAGCATTCTCAATCTTGTTTCATGCTATATTTCTGGTGTCCATGACCTTGGAAAATCTATTTTCGTTTAATTCTAAACTATATTCAAGATAACTAGTGCATATGCTTCCGACCAGTTTAAAATCTATAGAAAAACACAATGATATATATATCTTTATGCTCCTGTTTCATTTATTCATATGTAAATGGCGCACCAAAAAAAATATATTTATTTGTATATGTATACATACATATATTCTCAGCCATTGCTATATAGTATTCCGCATATTTAATTTATATCTGGCAATCAACATCATCATCAAAATGCCACTGCCCGGCACGTGGCATCGTTGGTAAAAACGGTTATAAACAAATAGAATCGCAGTTGCAGCTTGTGCCGGACTTCGCGTCGGGGGAAAAAATATTGATATATACACATACATATATGTAAAACGCAAGAATACAAAAAAATATATATGTATATGTGTGATGGCCAGGTATGGTGGGACGATCCTTCGTGGGCAGTGAAATACACTACGGCTGCCATTTTCAGTTTCATTTTCAATTCATGCATCCGTTCGCCCCGTGTTGGCCTATAATATGTGTAACTTATTGTGTGGCACATCCGGCTTGGGGCCCGTCCGTGGGTCAATTTTCAATCATCCAGCTGGCAGAGGCAAGCGGTGCCCCGATTAATCCAATGCATCTCCGTCTGGGAGCATCTCAGCTGCAGATACATTACGAAATTCGTCGAATGGCCGGTGGTGGAGAGAATGCCGCGTCGCTCGCTGGTCTTGTAAACGGGACAATTGTAAATGGGGAAACCATCGGAGCCAGTTTTGGGGCGTGGCTCCTCACCACCGCTGCTGCGCGGTATGTCTTCCGGCATTCGAAGCACTGGACGTAAATAGATAACAGGCAGAGTATCGAATAAAATTTTGGAAAACGATTCGTCCACCTCTTTGGTCTTGCGATTCCAGCGAGCGCCCTCTATGAAAATGCCCTGTTGTCAGAGAAGAAAAAAGACACAAGTTGTAAATCTGATTCTGAATTAGAAAGCTGTGCAAAGTCGTGCAGTTTGAGAGAAACGTGAGGCGTGGGCTTGCCCCGGATTAGTATAGAATAAGAACTTGGCAAATCTCTTCATTTAGAATTTACAAAAGAAAAGATAAAAGTTATGCCAAAGAGTTCAAGATGAAACTGCGTGTACTCAAATGAAAAAAAATGAAATAAAGAAATATATTATATTAATAACAGAATTTAACTCAGACTCAAAGCTATTAATGTAATTAGCTAAGAATTAGAAAGAAACGTAAATTAGGTAGCTAAGTACAGTAGTTGTTGTTAGTACAACTTTGAATGTTATTCTTATAAATCCATTTAACTTGCACTTAAAATGAAGACTAGAGTAATTAAAAAGTAATTAGAACGATGCTGGCTGATCTTAAAGAAAGATTATTCGTGTGATTTATTACAAAGATAATGAGTGAAAAAAATGCAACAATATATCAAACTCTGACTAAATGCTAAATATAACTAAAGAGAAATTTAAGTTAATTTTCTTGATATGAGTTCTCAATAGACGCTAAAGCTTTTCTTACTTGTATAAACTTTGTCTCGTCATTAATCTCTTTTTGTTCCTTAAGAGTTTAAAGTGTCAGCAAATGTGAAATTGTTTAAGTATTTAACAAGTTTTTCAATCAGGTCTATTGCTCAGTCTGAGTGTCTTAAACTTACCCTTATATAAGCGCCCACACTGGCCACCTGTGTGGTTTGCGACTCGAATTTGGTGACGGCGAACTCTATGAAAATCATGTCGATCTGAAAGCGATTTTTGCGCGAATAGTTCTGCAGAACGCCCGTTATGAAAGATTGGGTGAAGTAGAAGCCCGATATCCAATAGACGTTCGGCTCACCGTTGTCTATCCAATCCTGAAAGAAGGCCAAGCTGGACAGGCGGAGATAACAGGAGAAATGGGTAGATGATGAGTTATCTTATTTTTCAATTTGTTAATAAATATTTAATATTTGAGCACAAAGCAAAAGCACAATGCCACTGCCAAGAGGATACACACACAAATGGCATCGTCCTTTGATGTCAATGGCAAATAAGATTTTCGCTATGAATGGCCACAGCAGCACATGCGCTGGGGTTATATGAAAGGTGGATGGAATGTATTCCACATATACATTTTTATTATATTTGCACAATTGCAGCAAAAGAACTCAACAGCAGCGCCGGAGCAGCAGCCGGAGTACAATGCCCATTGATGGCTGTAAAATAGAAATGTGACAGGGCGCACTCACCGGGCCAGAAAGTCGCTCACGTAGCTGCCCAGGGGCTTGAGCGATGGATAGCTCTTCTTCAACCAATCCGCTGGCAGTTTGCCTATAATCATGGACGCGTGTGTGCGCTCCAGTTCGGGTATCATCGCTATCTGACCGACGACAGCCTTGCCCACATTCACCAGGCTCTTGCGTATATAAGAGAGCAGACGATTGAACCGTATGAGCTCTTGTCGCAGCACCGTATTCATTGAATTGGTATAGATCACGGGATATGCCTTCGACACCTCATCTAGATCGAATTCATCGGGCAGACGCGACAATAGCTCCTTACATATAGCAATGGCGGGATCTTCCTTAGCGCCGCCTGCCGAGCTTGCCTTCACCGAGGCCATCAAATCGGTCTGTGTGAGCAGCACTCCACTGATGAGCTGTGAGGAGGATACATACCAGGATATATATTCACAATGATATATATAACAAAAAGTTCTATTACATACCGCATTAGTTTCCTTCACATTGCGATTAATATCCGCATTCTCATGCAAGCCATAAACCTCGGGCTGTGGACTGAGCGGAAATGTGGAAATATACTCAATTGAATTCGCTTTCGTTGGACTCAGCGGCACACAATAGTTGCCCGACTGGGACAAGGGATAGCTGGCAGGATAGATAGAATGTTGTACCAGTGGATTATATGAGCGATTCTACTTACTTATCAACCTCTATTGTATTGCTATTGTATATCATATTGAGCAGTGATAGCATCAGACGACGATCCTTGTCGTCGGTCACACGACCGCCGTAGTTGCACTCGCCGGTTAGATAGACATGGCCACGGAAGGGTATGCTATGGGACTGCGCAATGAACATCTTCAACTGCAGCAAGGAGATTCTAAAAGGAGAAATTTAAGGGATAATCCGAAATAACTTATAGAAATATAGGAAATCGACTACAGAAACTGTCAACTCTATCTTAATATTCCCATTCATTACACAAAATTCTTAAATACTCACTTCAAATCCGACTCATTGAACTCGTAGGGTATATTCCAGCCAAGTGGTCCGAATTCGCGCCGCTCCTGCACGACGGCATGGAAGAAGACCAAAGCAAAGACACCGCGTGTCCAACATTTGTTGGCCTGGTCGGAGAACAGGAAAGCGTTTGTAAAGAACTTGTCGCGCATTAATGGATCCGAGGTAAATGAGCGATGCATATTCGCGCGCAGACCCTTGGGCGGCTCGTTTGTCATCTTCACCGAGTTCTGCAGCACCGAGACGGGAAACACTGAGCTGGGATACGAGGTGCACCACAGTCGATAGTCGGCATGTGCGTTTTCCGTTAATGTGGTGTCATTGCAAATACGCTCTAGGTCACCCATCCAGCTGAAGGCGACGTGACAATTCTGCAGAACAACCCACTGGCCGTGACGCACTGCGTCCGTGATCATCTTTTCTGCACGCGGTCCCTGACCCTGACCCAACGAAATCGTTTTCGTTCTAAAAGAGACAACAAACAAAACAATAGGGGAAATAGCCACGCGCTTAGCATAAATTTAGTTTAAAGTTGCAAAAGTTATCGCTGACACAGCACACAGCTGCAGAGCTCACAGCTCACGGCTCACAGCTCAGCTGCTGTTGCCACCGCCCACTCGTCGTGGAGCAGAGCATGCAGCATCCGCACATATCCGGTACAAGTCGGCACATGTCGCGCTTAATCGAAAACAAGCCCGAGCCCGGCCGGCGGAGGGGCGCATACATGTTGGATACATGAAAATATGAGGCACACCACAGTCTACGTTAATTAACTTACTTTTCGTACATGTTGCGTTGTTTGGCGAACATAAAGAGACTGGCCATGGGATCGGAGCCGGCCGAAAGCAAAAACACCAGCGGTATTCTTGGCGAGCTGTCCGCGAACGAAGCGCCCAAATCGAACGGCGGCGGCTCCACAAACGACTTGTCCAGGTTGCGGGTGATGTAAGCCTTTTGTGTTCATACCAAATTAAATGAGATAGACGCATGATATATAATGCCCGAATGAATACACTTACGCGCACAGCCGGCACCAGCTTGTCGGGTCGCATGCTCTTCAGTATGATCAGTTGCAGCATCTCGCTCACCTCGCCATAGGGTTCGGGCAAGGGCATCTCTTGCGGATTGATGGCATCGTAATACTCACGCCATTCATTCAAATTTTTCTTAATTTTCGAATGGAAGTTCTTTATGCTAAGAGCAGAGATTTGAATAAATTTATATTATAGAGTATGATGGAATTGTTTCTCTATGTTAGTCTTACCCCTCGAGATCGCTGGCTCGATAAATGGCAGCCCAGGCTTTTTCAGGCAGCCAATCCTTATAGGGATTGGGAATGATTGACTTGAAACCAATGCCTCCGGTCAAGAAGAATAGCAGTTCCTCCTTTTCCAGACGACCCTGCGAAACGAGTATGCCTAGGCACATGACCAACGATATGACCAACTTGTCCTTCTCAAACAGCGAACGGCACACATTCGTATAGATGGATTTGGTAAAGTAATCGTTGAGATTTTGTAAGCGTTCAGCCAGCACTGCTGACTTGGGCGCCTTCAATATGGTATTCACGAAGAGATTTAGGAACCAGGCCAAGGAGTATTGATACATGGGATCAACGTTGGCCAGCTCGCTGATGCAGAAGAACAGAATGGCTGAGTGCTTGGCCACGGGTATATATTGCTGGCGTGCTGCATCGATTTCGATTTCGGTGGCAACGGCAATAACCTGCTTCTCCTGGATGTCCTCCGATAGGATCTTACTGGACGATAGTATATTGATGGCATTCTCATCCTCCAGCACATTGCCCTCTGATGTGGACAGCACCTGTGTGCATAGAAGAAGAAGAAGAAGATGGAGAAGGGGAAGTGGAAGAACTTAGTAAGTCTTGCGCAGATTTAAACGTTTTATTTCCAGTTAATTGAATTGTCATTGGGCAAGCATCGGAACATAAATAAAATATTTGCTCTAATTGAAAACGAAAAGGATGCTCAATGCAGAACAAGAGCAAAAAATAAACATTTATTGTAGATGTGAAGCGAACGGGGTGGGGCTTACCTCTAATATCTTGGATTCAATGGTGTACAATGCATCACGATTCCTTGCGGATTCAATAATCAATTGTTCCTTCTTCTCTTGCAAATCGGGACGCTCGTGTGCCACAACAATCGCCAGCAATTGTTCGCGTAATCCTTGTTCCGTTATCATGAAATTTAATACTGTTACCTAAACAGCGAGCAAGCAGAATGTAGAATGGAAAATATACGTATATGTATGTATGTATGTGGCACGTAAAATGGGAAACTCCAAAATAAACACACACAGATACATGCACACGTACACAATGTGCCGCAGCAGAAAAAATAAAGAAAAGCGAATAGAAAAACTGCTGACAACAGTACTAGCAGCAGCAGCAGCAGCAGCAGCAGAAACAGCATAAAAAGGAATAGAAACGCCAACAGAAGCGAAATGCTGGAAAATTTTATAAACACGCCAACGGCCAGGACCCAGGACTAGGAGCTGCTGCTAGAAACCAGACGGCAGCGGTTGGAGCTTTGGTTTTGCTATTGAGACTGCGACTAAGACTGGGCTGCTAGTTATGCAGCAGCCAGGCTCGCACGTACATCAATGGCAAGTCCGCAGCTCAGCTCATCTCCTTGTCGTCGCATCCGTCGTCCGTCGTCCGTCGTCAATGGCATCGAAAATTTGCATATTGGCAGCGCCTGCTGCTGCGCTGCAGCGCATTTTCCAAATATCAATTTAAGTTCGTCGTTTTTATTACACAACACACTAACGTCATCATTGGCTTGACTTGCCACAAAACTCACTCAGTTGCTTGGCTCCTCGCCTAACTGCTGTGGACTGTCTGCATATGTCAACTTACCATAACCATCACTTCCGGCGGATAGTGCGGATTCCGCAGACAGGTCGTTATGTAAAGACGAAAATTGGGATTGTATTCAATCATTGTGTCGCCACTCCTTATGAAGAGGCCACCCTTGCTCTTGATGATGTTCTTCTCCAATATGGGCGTTAGATTTGAATCCAGTTTCTCGCCTAATTGAATAGTTTGATATATACAGATAGAGATAGGGATATATATACACACACACTCATGCTGTGTCTGATTGCAGTAGTAGATATTCAACTTACCCACATTCTCTATGAGCACTGGCTGTCCGTACGTCATCGCCAGCTCCAGCACTTGCATATAATTGTTATCACTTTGCTTAATCACCTTCAAGTTATTGTTTTTCTCCATATTTTTGATCCACTTGTTTGCTTGCACTGTCAAGTATTTATTGAAGCATTGCGATTGCGGTCTGATTATTCACCCCACTTACCCTGCGGATCAATGAGCAGGGAGTAGCGACTGCTGTTGGCCACAATGATGCCGTTCTCCACCGAAAAGTTATCAGCGGGCAATCCAGCCAGGGACCAGGCTCTTATTGTCATCGGATTGCCCAATGTGTGTGCCAGCGAAAATACCTCACTGCTAGGTATTTTACGTCGTGAGCAGATGCCATACCAGTCCTCCAAAATGTTGGCGCGATACTGAGCAAAGGAAAAGAGGAAATATTAATGTCACGAAAGTTGAGTAAATATAAAGGGCAGAAATTGGATTATATCATAATATAAAAAGTTTTTCTATTCACTGCTTATATATATATATTTTTTTTTTGTTATTTATAATATTTATTAATTTTTGGATATAGATTTTATTCGTTATCAACTCACATATATGCATATATGTTCTATATAGCACAAGCTCTTAACGTCTCTTGAATTATGCAATAAAAACATAGCGAATAGCTTAACTTAGTTGAGTGCTTTGAATATGTCAACGTTTGTGCATTTTTTGTGAGCTAAACATAGAAAACTATTTCCATATTCTTTAATATATTAATATACATATCTATATACATACAAAGTAATAATAATATATATTCATAAAAATGTTGCGTCATCTCTAAAACTAAGCGCTGATTAAAAAAAAAGCAACAGGAAAACATGCCAGAGATATTTTAAAGAACTGCACGAAGTCTAAATGCTCTATTTAAACTATTGATAATTTAATAGATAATGATATCTAAAACCTTTTTTGAATTTAACAATTGAATACCAAATTACTCTCTCTCTCTCTTTCTCTTTCCCTCTCACTTTTTCGTAATAATCTACGTGAACATGTTAAGCTCTTTCAACACATTGAGTAATTGAGAGCTCAGTCTATGAGCAGCACTCACAAAAAGTTCAACAACTGAGCCTGCCTGTCTGATATGCTCATTAGGGTGGTGGCATGTACACCCTATTGTGGGTAGCTATATATACTTTTTTTTAAACGCTCCAAGTATAAACAGAAAAAAAGCATAAAAATATGCAAAAAATGAAAAATATACAATGAGAGCGAAAGAGAGAGAGGCAGAGAAAAAAAGAAAGGAAATCAATGCAACGTGCTCATGCATATTAAAATCCTTTATGGAAAGCGGGCACGGCAGCCATTAGCTGTGCTTCCGAAAGAGCACAGATTTCGCACAGTTTTCACAGTTTCCACAGCAATTGCTGCATTTGTTTGGCTAACACTCACCTCGGTGGTGAAGAAGCCCAGGTAAGCGGTGCAGCCACCAGCGAGCAGCACATCGCCCACAATATTGCTGATGGATTCGTGCAGGGACTTGGCTGCCTCTGACCAGCGCGTTTTCTCGCCGCCCAAGCCGCCCAGCAGCTTTTCCGCTCTGCCACGAAATGAAGCATAGAAAGTTTTTCAAAAATGAAATTTACACGAAAAGTTCGCCTCCAATGGCCGTACCTGTTTAACTTTTTCTCACAGTTATCTATATCGTCCTCGAGTCGCTTTTTCTCACGCGATTTCTCGGCAAAGAAATCGTTGAGCTTCTGCAACTTATCCAGAATGACCTGCAGCTCGGCTCGCTTGGCATTCAGCTTCTCCATTTGCGAGGACAGATCGCCCTCGGCCTCGGCCAGCGCCGCCTTTTTGGGCATGACGATGCGTGCCACCTTGTCGTAGACATCCATGGCGCGCACCCAGCGGCAAATGCCCTCGCAAGCCATGGAAGCAGACCTAATCTTCTCGGGCACAAAATCTCGATCAGCTATATACCTGAAATGGAAGAGTTAAATATATATGAGTATATAATTAAATATGCATTCACTCCCTTACTTTTCTCGTATCTTTTTAATGATGGCCGGTGGTATGTTGTCCTTGTCGAAGGTCTTTAGCGACTCGAGGAACTTCATGTCGCTGAGCATGCGCATAGATGGACCCCAATAGTCCTCCACCATATGTCCACTAGGATCTGGCTTACGATCCGGTTTGATGCCCTTGAGCACACAAACCGCCTCCAAGGTTAACTTGACGCCATATGGCGGATTCTTCATGGACTTGACCACGCCAATATCAGCGGGCTTCAAGGTGTTCAGCGCCTCCAGGGCAGCCTCCATGGCAGGAATAGCCTCTGCTAGATCTGTCTCGCAATCATCTTTGATGGCTTGGGCCGCAGCGGCTGCTTCATTGGCCGCTGCTTCATCTGCACCCACCACTTCCTTCTTCTTCTCGGCCTCCGCCGTCTCGCGCTCAATGTTCACCATAATGCGATCCGTTTCCTCGGACAATATCTTCAACTTTGGCTGCAAGTCGTACAGATTAGTCTGCATTTCGCCCACCTGACTGGCAGCAAAATCCAACTTCTCCAAGCCAGTGGTGTATCTGTCCCTCAATCTAGTTATCTCATCGATCTTACGAGCATAGAATGTGCGGAAGGCCTTCAACAGCTCTAGATATGCTGATGGGGTCACATAATTGCGGCGACTCAGCTCCAAATAGCACTTTTCACTGGCATCCACGACTGACTGATGGAAGTACATGACACAAACGACCAAATCTTGCTCTAACTGTGTCAACTCCCGGTCAACTTCGCCCATTGTCTTGCGTTTATCACCCTCCTCCTCCTGCTGTGGTATCTCTTCCGAAACCCTCGGTGTCTCATCTTGCGGCTTATTTAGATTCATCGATGTCACGAAGTAGGAGCCCACACGAGAGAGCGCCTCTTCTGGCCAGGGCATGTACCAATCAATGGTGCAGCAGTTGATCAGCGAGGGATAGACTCGAATGCGCTCCTTAAACGATTCACCTATGGGCGAGAAGGCGAGCGCAATATGCAATTGCTCTCTAATGCGCTCAATATAGTACGCATACACCTCGCTCGGCAGCGAGTCCAGCACTTTGCCCTAGAGTGAGGTAGGTATAAGTGATAAATGCATATGTATATATGTATACATAAGTATAAGTGATAAATGCATATGTATATATGTATACATATGCAAAGAGAAAGCTGAATCGTTTTTAAACTCACCACTTGCTTCGCCACATTGGCCATATTCTCCATGATAGTTGCCTTGTCCTCCAGCTGATACAGATTTGGCAAATCACCTGTATTAAGTATGCCATTGATGTCCTCCACATAGCCCTCATCCGTTGCCTGTGCAAGAGAATAAAAACCAAAAAATAACATGTGTCCAGGGAATAGCCATACTGTCCAATGCAAATCTCTAAGCTCTGTCCTATTTCATATATGCAGAACTTGCCCAAATTCAAACTGCAATTGCAATGGCAATGGCCATGACGATTGCAACTGCACCTGCACCTGCAGCTGGAGCTGGAGCTGGAGCAGTAACATGCATTTTGCATTCGCTCTAAGTGCCATAGGATTCGATTCTATCCGAAATACTTTACATTGAAATTTGAGAGTTGCAAAGCCCAGAGGCAGAGTCGTCGCCCGAATCCAACTTGTAGCCTCTTGAAGCATTTTAGTGTAATTGTTAATTAATGTGTGCAACGAGATTTGTTTGTCGACGAGTGCGGTGAGGGAGATAGATAGAGAGAGAGAGGGAGAGAGAGACGAGACGGTGGGGAATAAAAGGAAACCTAAATACAGCATTGATTGATTTGCCAGGCAGCTGAATTTGCTCATCGTTTTAATTTGCTCAGGTTGCATGCAAATGTTACCATTGCCAAAACAAAAGGTATACATAATCACTCTAACAACACATCAGCAAATGCATTGCGTATAATTTCGATTTCTGTGGCCGGAGAACAATAATGGATAAGTAAATTTTATATGAAGGTATCAAACCGACAGAGGCAATCATGAAAAGTAAGTTATGAAAGCTTAGGCTAATTTGGAGTACATTGAATACGCTTTGCATAAGGGTAATATATACCATGTCGGTATATCTCATCGGAAACTGTATTTATATGCGATCAAAGAAGTTCAAGTTAACTCTTTAGAGTAACTTTATATCTCATTCTTTTTGCTATCATCAGTTTCTTTTATTCGAATTTGAACTAAGCATATGTACTGAGCAGAGTATACAAATCTCTCTCTTTCAAAATTTGTTGGCTGCGACGTTGAGACTCAATTTGTAATTTCATCAGATATGATTTAATCATATTGATTTGAGGTTTCAGGCCAATAAATTAAGCTTTAATTCGGAGGATTTACTCTGTTCGAATCTTGTGTGCAGCGCCAAGGCTCTTCATGCGCCATAATTGATGGGCTGCTGCGCATGCAAATTATTTGGCAATAATCAAGTTACATAGCCCAACAATTAACGTAATTATAAATGTAAATTTTGGCACAAACAATGAGCGCTCTAGCCTGACTATCTTCTGCTTGGCTTAGAGCGAAGCTATGCGATGGAATTTGATTTTTGCTGCACAACAAGTGTGTGTATGTGTATGTGTGTGTTTGTGTGAGTGTCTACCTAGAATATTTTAATTGCCTTAGATTAGTATGCATTTGATATTCTACGATCTTTATGGGTTTGTTGTACCCCGCTGACATTGATTTGCGCTTTGTGTAGCTGTCCAAGCGATTTACAACATTATTCAAATGTTTTTTATTGCCCTCCCAACTGATTGTTTTGCTAATTATATGCTGATTATCCGCACACATAATGGCTCTCTGCTAATGAGTTCGAACGAAATCTGAGCTCACCTGCGCATCGGAGAATAGAAAAACGGTGTGATTAATATTGAAGCTTGATGCCATCAGTATCTTTTTGAGATCATCGCGCCAATCGGCTAGTGTATATGATTTGGACACCTGCACGGTCATCAGGCGGCAATCGGCTATGTGAGCAGCCAGGCGACAAGAGCTGCGTCGTCCTGAGCCGCCCATGCCCACCATCAAGATGTTGCCGCGTGGCATTTGCAGCACACGCGAGACTCTAAAGAATGGTTAATCAGAAATATTAAGTAATTAGTACTAGTCTTAGTATTACCTGCTAACATGCTCAATGGCAAATCGAAACATGACCAAATCCATTGGCGAGCTCGAGAAGGAATTGTAATCTTGCAGATAGTACTTCATGAGCTTCTCCAGCTTTTGATAGCTGTCGCATTCGTCATAGTACTTGGGCTCCGCATCCGGCTCCATGTAGTTGCCATAGAAGAGATTGCGCAGATCGTTGTCGCTCAACTTTTCGCCCGGTTCAATGCGCTCAGCGAACGCTGACTCGAGCGAGAAACGCAAACAGTTCTTGCACGCATCAACGGCCATAATTAGCAGACGGTCCCGATCCAGCTGGTCGATCAAACTGCAATGGCGACAGCCAGACGGCAATAAATTGAAAGGGTCATACAGAAGGTCAATGGAGCTGCATACCGGTCATAAAATACACGATAAGTTTCATGCGCCCACAAACGACCCATCTTTTCCGGATCCGGCATACGCTTGGGCGGCACCATCACAATGCCCTGAAAGACGCGCGTGATATCTCGCAAGGAAAAGGTATAGTGCGACTTGGCTGGCGTGGGCAGAAAGATGCGCATTGCCTCACGATAGACGCTGACCATAGCCTCTGCCAAGCCCTGCAAAAAACCGAGTGCACGGTGACATATATGAATATGTGTAGAGATGGAACAACAACAAGAGCAGCGGCAGCAGCAGCATGACGAGCGAGGGAGGTAAAGATAGAACATGGCCATTCGAACTTTTTGCAAAATGAAGTTATAAAATTCGCCATTTTAATTTTATTATGCGCCAGCGCCTGGCTACGAGCCAAAAAGAGTAACGGACGGACAATTGGACAGAGATTGTCCCGTTGCTGTTGCTGTTATTGCTGTTGTTGTGGGTGGAGAAGGTGTATTGTGGAGTGGTGTTACGTACACGCGATAACAGTGCCACCTTCTCGGGATAGCCCTTGGCAAAATGCCATTCACCAATCGTCGTGAATATACGTATGATAGTTGAATCCTCAAAGGAGTCCACGGCCACAACGAACATGTGGCGATAGAGACGCGGAAAGATAAAATTGCTGCCGCCCAACGTGCCCATAGCACAGACCAACGACTGAAAGAGAGAGGGAGAGAGAACGAGAGAGAGAGATAGACAGATTGGTCAGCAGAATTTTATATTTTTTTGGGAAATTGTTGACAAATAGCTGTCAGTTGTTAGCCACTCACCATATCAATCAGTTCGATTTTGGTGGTATCTATGAGATCCGACCAGTAGCCATGATCCAGCCAAGAGCGCAGCAGTTCCAGTGGAGGCTGTGAGCCGTACGTGTCCTTGGAGGGCATGGCCACATCATCACAAAAGACTATGCACTGTGGAAATAGTTGAGTTAAGTTAGACAAAATGAGTCTTGAGTATACGAATTCTACGTCTAGAAATATCTCCCACTTACCTTCTTGCCCAGAGCCGGTCCATAGACGCCCTTGCGTCGTCGATCCAGCTTGCTCATAATCGTATCCTGCACCATTTGAGCCGAGGTGCGTGCCGAGAAATTGATTATATTGGTTAGATTTGCATATTTGGGCAGAGCGAGCAAATTGCTAGTTATAATAGCGCTCTTGCCCGTGCCGGTTGGTCCGACAACAAGCATGCTAAATCCTTTAGATATACAAAAGTCCTGCCAGTAGGATATGTAGCCCGTCTCCTTGGTAGGCACAATCAGTTCACTAATTTGCGCATTTTCCGGAAAATTTGAGGTGCCCGATGATGGATCATCGGATGACTTTTGCCAAGTCCACCAATTCTCAGCCTCGTCGAAACGATAGTCTAGGAACACCTGCTTCTCGGGGAACATTTGGCCGCGATTCAGTGAGAAATACTTGGGCTTCGGGAAGTCCTCATTGGAGCCGTAGATCACCTTACGCAACAGCGAATCGAAAGTACGCTGGCCCGAGCCCGTCAGAGCCGAGCAATATGCCCACGCATAGCAGAAGAGAAACATTTGCTGGAACCAGGTCTGATTGAACACCTTGTGCTTCTCGAGAAAGTGCAGAAAGAAGCGTGAGAAAGTCTGGTATTGATAGAGCGGCGATAGCTCCAACATTTGCTTGCAGCGTGGCAGAAACTCCAGGGCAGCTGGTATCAGCCACTCGACCATGTCCTCAAAGAGATTCATATAGATTTCGTTGAGGCCCACAATGTTGATCAGAACATTGGTGAAACTCTTGTGGAAGGCGCGCCAGCCGAGCTGCGAGGGCTCCATATAGATCATGCCACAGCGGGAAACGGTGGCCGGTGAAGCTTGCTCGAGATCGGCGGGCTCGAACATCATGTTCATCATCTTGGTCATTTGCATGATTTCGCCGGACATGAGGCACAGCTTCTTATTGTCATCCAGCACGGTATTCAAGTTCTCAATCCAAACCGCATCCACGGGGCCATCGAACATGACCCAGGCACGTTCGGTTTTTGGTCCCTGCACCTGTTCCCGAAACGTTTTGGCCAATACACCGTCGGACCATTCATGAGAGACGGGATCAAAACGTCCATAAAGCTGACCCATGGTGATTGCCTTGGGATTAATAATGCGAAAGACCACCGGATATTCTTTGAGCGTTGCCTCCTCATCAAGTGAAACATTTCGCAGCGTCAGGGCGAGCATCTACATAAAATTGCAATTGCGTTGGACTGGTGTTGAATTATTGAATTCCCCGCTGCGCTCACCTGATAAGCGGTCGTCTTGCCGCCCATGGAGCCGCCCACAATCATCAGGCCGTGACGCACCAGCATCATCTCGTATATCTGCATTATTTTTTCCAAATACCAAGGCGTCGCCTGCAGATTTCTTTCCGCCAGATTAATACGCAGCCACTTGATAATGTCATCGCGCACTGGCTAGAAGCGACAGCAGACAGAAAGAAGGTGGTTAAGCAGGAGGTGCAGGTGGCCCAACAGAAGTGCCGTTAAATGGCAAAGGAAAACAGGTGTAAATGAAATATGAAAAATATGCAATGAAATATGCGAACAGAAAAACAGAGAGAACCAGTTGAATGGGCATTTCATTATGAAGGAGTTGCAACTGATGCTTCAACCAGTTGGTGACATGAATGAAATTGGATGAGAGATAAAAATATATATATGTATGTATATCAATAAGTAATTGAGTCGAAATTTGATTTAAATAGGAAATGACTGAGATCTTTTCTTAGAATAGAATCATTCTTCCTGGAGTCTGTATTGAAAATCTAAGCAAAACTACCATCATTCCATTCAAACAGAAATTCTGAAGAGCATTAAGTCTTCCACATGCAGAATTTGCCCATTTTTAATATGGGCTTATTCACGCATCTGTCAGGCAGTTATCGCATTAATTTGCTGTTCTTAACGGCGTCTCTTTCAGCTCATTACACCTGCACTTTATGAATTTCTATGGTGAGTTGGAGTAGGAGGCGACTTACCATGGGCAGTTCAACGCCTGGGAAGAGATCCATATAGATGCCAATGAAAAGGGAAATATCTTGTTCGAGGAATTTCGGCAGATTGACATCAACAATGGCGCGCAAAACAATCTGGGGCTCCGGCAGGTCAGCATAAAGGCGACGCAGCGATGCGGATGCCAATAGCACGGATTTCACGGCGCGCATACCTGTTGAAATGAAAGGAGTAGGGAGATGGAGATGGGTGTTGTCGGCGGCATGACATTAGCTTGACAGTTATGCGGCATTTTGACGATGTGCATAACTTAGTCACATTTTTGTCTTAGGTATTTACAATCGATACCTGACTAAACCGAGCGGAGCTTCATTACAGGCGACAAAGCAAAATGCAAAAGTTTTCCAACTGGACAGAGGCGAACAACAACAACAACAACTACAACAATTGAAGCAAGCAGCAACTAAATGTACAAATAGTTTTTATTATTACTTTGCAAAACAACACGCCCACACACATACACACACACACACACAGTCAGGCAACATTGTGTGTGTGGCATTTGTCTCTCACACACGCAGTACAAAAGCGCAAAAGCAAAACTTGCAAGAAAGTTTTTCAATTTAAACTCAAAATAAGATACTGATCAAATGTACTTTGCACATAAACTTGCACAGCTGCCAGCCGGCAATTGCAGTCATCGGCCGGACACATACACACAGCGTACACACACACACACACACACACGCTGAGGCACACGCACAGACATGTTGTAATGTCATATGACATGTTATGTCGTAAAAGCGAGCAATATCTTTGCCTTGAAACAAGAAAGAAAACAGTAGAGAAAAAAGTACACACACACGCACACACATCAGAACATGCCGGATGCAGAATGCAGTAAAATAGCGCAGGACATAGTGCACAGGATGCAGGACAAGCGCAATGTTGTTTGCCTCAAAGTTGGGTTCGCCAGCTTTTCTACCTTATTAGTCAGTTAAAATAGTAGCCCAACACATAAAACACAAAGTAAAAGCTAATGAAATCGAGCAAGAGTTATAGCAAAATATATCAAACTTGTGATGAAGAAAAAAGAATGAAGAGTAATAGTTAAAGAATATTTGCATAGGTAATAAAATCCAAATTATCTTGTTAGTAAAGAAAATTAGAGAGATCGAAATCAAAATGAGGGAGAGAAGCAGAAATGGGTAACTGGATCGATGAATGCTCGACCGATATAGATGTATGTATGTATAGATATTGAAAAATATGGATAGGTCATGATGATGTGATGGGTATAAATATAAGAATGTGTAGGAGAAAATATGCATACCATAATCATAATGGGATTGCGAGGACAGCTGCTCCGAGCACAATTTGTAGGCCTGTACAATCTTCTGTGATAGAACGCGTGCCGTATCGAAGCCGTTGGAGTAGAGTGTTATCTCGCCGATCATCGCATAGTCGGGCACCATCATCGCCACCGTACGGAACAGGACCTTCAAGTTATCCGGCAGCTCTGTGCGGCCAGCGTAGCTAGAGAGAGGGAAGAGAACGTTTGAAGCGATTCAATAGGCAATGGCCAATCAAATACATCAAATTGCAAGTGCTAATGGCATAAATAGTAAAGCCAGACTAGAGCCGAGCAATAACTAGCAATATGAGTGACTGCTTTTAAGGAACGTCTGGCTGAGTGACAAATTGGCAGGCAAAAGGCAGGCACAAAAAATCCTTAAAAAAAAAGAGCCAGTTTCGGATTGTTGAATATTGAATGCCCTAGGGCGAAAATGTGTGTATATGAAAAGATATTTATAGTTATGGGCAATATACAAAGACTTCACGTAAGACTTGTTAACGATCTATTGCTGAAACAAAGCAACTAGCTTTGGACTAGAAACAGAAGGACAGTTAGAAGTAGAGCATGGGAAAACGAATTCTTGGTATCGTTGAAAGCTTTAGAATATAATTTTACTTTGATGGGAGATCACAAATGCTTTTGGGTAGCTCTAACTTCTATATAAATACTATAAAGTGTAGATGTATAAAGATTTCTTTAAATGAGGAAACATAGCTAACAACTTAGCCAACAATACCCGCTGAAAATGCCTTGCACAAAAAAAGGTTAAGCTTTCTGCCCAACTAAAAAAAATGAAAGCATAACCAGGAGCTGGGAGCAAGGGAAATTAAGACCTTTTTCCGAATGGCAACGCTTTGGCACAGCGTCTGAGTGTCAGTTATGGCCGTTGCGTGTGGTGCTGGCTGGTGGTGCAGTGGTTGGTCGTAGGCCTAATATGCATGTTTGTCGCAGCTGTTTCACATGTATGCCAAAGCAATAAATATCCGCAACCGTATGGGGCACAAAATCTCCAATAACGCAATAACTACCAATATCGTGACCAAGCCCAAAGGGCCGCCATAGTCAGCCAGCCAGCCAGCCAGGCAGCCATTGCTAACTAATAGCTCCGGCTACCAGTCGGAGAGCTGCGTCGAGCCGAGTCGCATCGAACCCTGTCAGAGACACTGTTTTTGCCCACTGGGCATGGTTGTAGATGACATAGGCCGTGTGTCGCAGCTTACAAAGTAACTAAATGCATTTTCAAATGCACAGTGGGGAAAAAAAAAGCCAACGAGAAGGACGATGCGTGAAACCGCAGCTGCTGCTGCTGCTGCTGCTGCTGCTGCTGCTACTGCTGCTGCTACTGCTGCTGCTGCTACTGCTGCTGCTTTTGCTACAGCAACAGCAACAGCTTCCTGCTTGGTGGTTGCTGCTACTCTGGCACTCATCTCACGTGCCACTCACCCAGGATTCATGGTTATGAATATGGTACAAGTTGGATCCAGTTTGAGCATTGTATCCTCGAAAAAGAATTTCACAACCTTGCGTCCAATGGCCCGCTGTATGGTTAGAATCTGTTGCGCCACCACCGACAGCACCTCCAGCTCTATGCGATTGAACTCATCGAAGCAGGCCCAAGCTCCCGACTGTGCAAGGCCCTGAAAAGAAAGAAAGGCAAACAAGAACACATATATAAAAAAAAGCAAAGGATAGATAGTATACGACTACGAGATACCATGTAAAAACGAGCTAGACACTATTATAAAATATATTTAGAATTCCTTAAACATGCAAATAGATTAGCGTTTATAAAGACTGAGTCAGAATGGAGATGGAGGTTAGAGTTAGAGATAGAAAAATAGTTAGAGAAAACCACAGAGAGGGGAGGAAAGAGGCGATTGAAAAAGACAAAAAGAAAGACTAAGCTAAAGGGATTAGAATGAGGATAAAGGCAGAGGCTTAGAAAGAAACAGATCAAAGAAAAATCGTATCGATCCTTATAAAATGATGCAAGCCACTCGGCTTATGTTGAACTCATATCCAATAGGTTACAGAGTATCAAAAGAATAGAAAGGCAAACCAGGCCGGGTTCTTAGGTTCTTTAGGGTATGGGCAATGTATAACAAAACGCATGCAGCAGAGAAATGGCAAAAATAGCCAAAGCAAACAGCAGCATAAACATTATTTTCAGTTGCTCATCGTTCGGTGCTCGTTCACATTCTCGGTTTCGGTTCGATTTGGTTCGGGCTATGTGCACTGGGTGTATTTGTTGTGAGCGAGTGTATGTGTGTATGTGTGCGGATGTGGGTGTGTATAGTTTCCAATGCTTCGACAAACAGCAAAGGCACAAACATTGCAACATGGTTTACAAATGTAGACGAGTTGTTGCCGCCGCTGCCTGCCTGCGTGGGTTGCCCTACGGTATGCGGTTCTGGTCGGTTGGGGTCAGATAGCAGAAGAGTGAATGGACTTGGGGGCCAATGCAGCGCCCTTTGATATGCTTTTCTTTTGCATGTTGCCAATAAATATGCAGCTTTATGCGAAAAAGAGTGAGAGCGGAAGAGAGAGGTGGGGTGAGCGGGAACGGAAGCGTTCTAGAAGTGCTCGTAACATATGCCAACTGACTGTTTACTGTTGCACAATGGGAAGAAGCAGCAGCAGCAGCAGCAGCAGCAGTAGCAAAGCGCTCTTTAAAGGGATTTTATATGCGCTCATAAATAGGTATTATTTAAGGAAACGAAAAAAAAATAGAAAACATGTGCTGATAAAGCGGATTTTCATTTAAAGGCGGAAACTGATAAAACTTCTATATGTAGCTGCTGCTACCTATTTCAATAATACTCTTTCTGATCAATAGATCGAACTCTTCTCCATTTTATCAGGCAACGCTCTTTGGTCACACCCACACTACATGCAACAAGAGGCAACATCACATCGTGTTGCATCAACTATATTCAAAGCTGTTTTACATGCTGTTGCCCGTTTTTTTTTTCGCAGTCGCAATTGTTCCTACTGTTGTTTCTATTGTGCAATTAGCGCACGCAGCAATGTGTGTGGGTGTTGGTGTATGGGTGTGTGTGTGAGCCTTGTTTGTGCACTTTTTGTTGTTGTTTGTGTTCGATTCTTTGGCTGGCGTTTGGACACTTTGAACTCTATCAAAGTGGTTTGTTGCCTTTGGCAGCTGCAAGACTCGCGCATTGCAACCAATTTTTTCTAACTGTCTCCCACCGCCTCTCTCTCCCTCTCCCTCTCTCTCTGTCTGCCTCTGTGCATCCGCTCATAGATTCATAGATATTGAGAAGTTTTGCGCATTCATTGGACAACTGGCCTTTTGTTTTTTTTGTTTTTGGCCGGTTGGTTGGCAAGAACTTTGGTGAGCTGCCATTGTTGCGGGCATTTTATGGGCATTTCCATTTGTGGAGAGACAAAAATTGTTTTTGGGGCTCGCCATATCTGGGCAGGCATAAATCGAAATCGAAATAGTTTGAATTGTTTGGCAATTGCAAATTATTTTATTGCTTGCAAAATTGTTTTTGTCGACTGCGTGTGGAAAATTTACGACTTCCGAAATATTATGGCTAGAACCAGACAGTCGGACAGACAGCTAGAGAGCGGGTGTGCGTCACGCATCGGAGATGGAACTACTTTCTAAAAACTAAGCAACTATTAAACCTAAAGCAAATCAATGGCAATAAATAAATAGGCAACAGGCTGACTGGATTCAGCTTAACTTCAGCTTAAATCAAATTAATTAATCTAAATCGAGATTCGAACGCTGAAATTTCGGGTTCTTTGTTGTTGTTGTTGTTGCTGCTGCTTGATTTGCGGCAAAAGTTTGCGATTATTTTCGCATGCAAATTAACGCCAACACACTCAACCCAATTGGAGCCCAATTGGAATGGCTAGAAAGATTAGAAGTGAGAGACCTCTAAACCATTATGCAATTAGGCGTGCTACAGAATTAAGCGATTAGAGCCTCAAACACGCATAAATTTTACTACTACACAGCAGCAGCACCTACTTAAGATGCGGTCGTATGTGCGTCTGTGTGAGTGTGCCTGTGGATGTGTGTGCGCCTGTATGTGGGTGCGTGTGTGTAAATATGCGTATGCGGTTAACGACCTGCTAATAAAAATTTGCATAGATTTGAACGCTCACGAAAGCTTTTTAGTCCCACATTCGGCACTATAGTTTGTTCTCGTATAAAGAGACCAACTAGTCGCCATGGCGATTACTTTCACAAACTACCTAATTAGTCAGACCATGGAGCTGCATAAATTTCAATAAACAGTCAGCGACTGGCTCCGTTGTGTCTGGATAAAAAGAACGCAAATGTATTTATGCACTGAGAGAAATAAATATATTATTAATTAAAAAAAATATATAAATAAAATAAAATAAATACACATAGCTATTTGATAAAATTGTTGAAGCAATGAGAGTATTAACTAATTTTAATATATAAAAAAAAAAAATATTGCTCAATAAAAATTCTCATTCAAAATGAATTACAAAATTTAATATGTATCAGGGGTAAATGAGACACTAGCTAATAAAGCTCTATCTCCTTTCCATTCCAATTAAGAATTGTCATCTAATCTAATGCATCGAATAACCAAAAACAAATTCAATGCAAAAATATTATTTCAATCAAGTAAATTTTGTATGTGATTGTTTTTGTCGCGCATAAAAGCCTGAACAGAAGCTAAAAATAAACTCCTAAGCCTCATAAGTAGACAAGCTACTTCTGGCTAATCCGTTTCTACATTTTGCCAAGTGTACGTACAGCTGTGCACGTGTGTGTATAAGTGTGCGTGTATATTCATATGTGTGGGTGTATACTGAAAGTCATCATTGGTGCGCGTGCCGCTGCCTGGGACAGGTTCTTTGATTAATGTTGTTGACCAACATCGGACCATCAATTAGCAGAAAGACTCGAGCGCACGAGCGTGCGGGACAGACAGCGTGTCGCAGTTCTGAGAACTCTCTTAGAAGTGGCAACAGAATCAAAAACATACAACAAAACAACAAAAACCTGTAGTGGCGAGACAATCAGACACTTACCTTAAAGAACTTGCCCAGCGCTTTGTAGTCCAGGCCATCGGAGCAGTTGAATACGACGCACTTCTTGGCCACAGCCTTGGCCAGATCCTTGCAGGTCTCCGTTTTGCCAGTGCCCGCAGGACCTTCGGGCGCACCGCCCAAACATAACTTCAAAGCGCCCATCAAAGTGCTGAACAAAACGGGGAATTAGAAAAGAGGTTTTTCAGCTAGTCACATGTGTGTGTTTGTGTGTGTGGGGGTGGTGGGTGGTTATGGACGTATGATGTGTGGTTGGGTGGTGCGGCATGTGCTGCACAGAAGGCAACATGCCAAAGTATGTTTTTAATATCTGTTTTGCATTTTTTCGCATTTCTCGTTGCTGCAGCTTAAACAAGTAAGAACGTTGCAGTCGGGCGCTACCGACTGCGGAATACTCATTCACAGTCCCTTTGTAAATTTAATTTAATTTGGCTCAAAAAAAAAAAATTAGTACAAAACAATTATGCTTCTTGATTATATTGTAGCTTTTGGTAATTTTTATCGAGTAATCGATAATTATTATATTGATCGTGCACTTTTTGAGCACAAATGTATGGTAATTTTCGTTTATAGCTTTCGGTCACACCTATTGCAGATTCTTTAGCGTTTGCTTACATTACAAAAGCGCGCTCTTTAGCATTCTAAGAATTGCGATGATTTCTGGATTTTCTAGCTGTTGTTGTAGTTTTGTCAGATGACGCTCTGTTATTAGCTTATTGTATTTTAGCTACCAGTCTGTAAAGCAAAGCGATAGCGTGGGCGCTAAAGGCGTCGCAAGTTATCTTACAGCGGCGGAGGTTCAAGTCCCCATTAAGGATGTTTTTTTTTCATACATATTTCGTTTTTTTATGAAATAGATATTTTATTCTTTTTTTCTAATTGAACAATTTTATAAGTTTAAATTTGTACGCATTTTTTAATTGCGTTTGTTGACAGTAGGCGGTAGCGTTGTCGGCAAAGGCGCCGGCTAAATTTGTTTTTGTTATTTTGACAAACATGGCTTGGGTGCGAGTTCAAATCCCGCGGAAAACTCTTTTTTGTAAATTGCAAATTTTGTTATTTTAGCTTCTTTTATATTTTTTAAGTATTTAAATTTTATTTTTAAATTTTATAAAATCTTTCCTTCCGTGTTATCAATGCCTATTAAGCCTATTTGTATATACATTTACAAATGTACATAGATAGCTCAAGCATATAAATGTCGCAATTTAATGCTACAAATGCCAATTGCCACGCCCCTAGTGGCCGTAGACACCTCATTTTTGGCCAGTCCTTAGAAAGAGCTAACGGTAACATATATGCGAAATTTGAATGCTTACGCTCAAAAAATGTGAAAATTACAGGGTATTTTTCGATATGCCACGCCCCCAAAGAGGCGTGACAATTATTTTTGGGGCATCGATAGAGGAGGTTACCAGTAACTCAACTATCTAAATTTGAAGCTTCTAGCTCTTAAACTGTAGGAGATATAAAGTTTTGCGGTTTGCCACGCCCCCTTTGGGCGCACATATATCCACTATAGCTTGTTGGACTTGGGAGGTCAACTCGCGTATATATACCAAATTTCAAGTCTCTGGCTTCAATAGTGCCTAAAATATAGCCAAATTTGAAAAATCACTATATCTTCAGGTCCGATTTGCCACGCCCCCAGTACGCGTAGACATATAATTTTTTAATCAGTCATTATAGAATTATAGCATTAGCTCACGTGCGAAATTTCAACGTTCTAGCTTTAGAACTTTATGAGATACAGTTTTATCTGATTTGCCACGCCCCCAATGGGCGTAGATATATCCACCATAGCTTTTTGGACTTGGGGGGTCAACGCGGATCTACATACCAAACTTCAACTTTCTAGCTCTTCAACTAACAGGATTTCTGGTATATCGGAAAATGCATTTTCCGATTTGCCACGCCCCTAGTGGGCGGATCGGGAAAATTTTAACACTTTATAAATCGGAGTTATACACGAGTATGTGTTCCAAATTTCAAGTCTCTAGCTTCAATAGCGGCGAAATGAACTGCGTTCATACGGACAGACGGACAGACGGACAGACGGACAGACGGACAGACGGACGGACGGACGGACGGACAGACGGACGGACAGCAAGACGGACATTGCACAAAACCAATATACTAATTCACTTCGTGAATGAGTATAAAAATTGTCATTTATGGGCATTTTTGCTTTAGCTGTGGTTGTTGTTGTTGGTGGTGTTGCCAGTATTCATGCCCTACACTCATAAAAAGCGTTTGCAAAGAACAAGGGTACAATAAAGCTGTGCAAATGTTTGTGACAAATAGAAAAGGAGATCCTTGAACGGTTTGTATAAAGTGAAATCGTTTGTCTATAAATGGAAGGGATAATGATGTTGATTAGTGGAAATAGTGAAATCGAGTAGAGAGTAGAGAGTAGAGAGTAGAGAGTAGAGAGTAGAGAGTAGAGAGTAGAGAGTAGAGAGTAGAGAGTAGAGAGTAGAGAGTAGAGAGTAGAGAGTAGAGAGTAGAGAGTAGAGAGTAGAGAGTAGAGAGTAGAGAGTAGAGAGTAGAGAGTAGAGAGTAGAGAGTAGAGAGTAGAGAGTAGAGAGTAGAGAGTAGAGAGTAGAGAGTAGAGAGTAGAGAGTAGAGAGTAGAGAGTAGAGAGTAGAGAGTAGAGAGTAGAGAGTAGAGAGTAGAGAGTAGAGAGTAGAGAGTAGGGAGTAGAGAGCAAAGGGTAGAGAGCTATAGCTGAACACTCCTTTTATAGGGTATTTAAGCTTTCGAATGACAAAGGCCTTTTACTCTCATTTATATTTTTGCTTCATTTTTGCCTTTGCAAGTTCATATTTTTATCATATTGGCAGCGCAGCCAGCTTCGCGTTGCTTGGCTGTATATTTTTTAGCATTTCCGGTCTGGTCATACAAATATCTATACTTTCCTTTTTTGTTCGCTTTAACTATGCTTGTGTGTGTGTGTGTGTGTGTGTGCGTTGTGTGTGTGAAAAACTGTCCAACATTGATTTATTTGTTTAATATAAAAGTTTTATCGGAAACCCCATTAAAATGTCCTTTCTGCCAGCTTGCCAGCAACGGGCTGGCTCTCGCCTGCTGCTGCTGCTGTTGTTGTTGCCGTTTGCGTTTGTCGTAAGCTTAAATAACAACAACAATAACAGCAGCAACAAAAAGGCTTTGAGTTCTTTTTGCGTATTTTGTTGAAAAATGAAAATAAATTTAAAATGCAGTGAAATAAAATAAATATTTTTCCAATAAACGTTGCCTTTCATGACTTTTAGAGCGGCGAGAGCAGCAGCCAATGGCTCAGCTGCTTTGCAAACGTTTTGTCAATTAAAATCTGCAGGTGTGTGTGAGTGTGTGTGTGTGAGAGTACGTGTGTAGATAATTTTTGTTACCCACCGATAGCAACGATCCGTGAGAGGCGTAACAACCAAGCGTGGCAAATTGCCAAGGTATTCCATGCCATATTTAACATCCGTAACAACCATGCTAACGCACATCCAATCCTCGTTCTCTGCGAAAAAAAAAAAAAACAAAAACAACAACATAGCCACAAAGTAAATTAAAAAAGCAAGCATTTCACAGAGATAGAACTCACTCTCGTCGACCTTCCAATAGTAGCGCAGCTGTGACATCCAATCAAAGTCCTGCATGCTAGTTATGCGCATATCCACCAAATACTTGACAACATCGCGAGCTGTTAGATTAGGAGGAATTTGATTTAGCTTATATAAAAGATAACTGGCGAAATAGTTGCCTAACCATGCACATCCAGCACAATGAGCGCTTCCACAGCAATACGCACGCCAGTCTGAAGATCTGTGCGGACGAGTCGCACAAGGTCTCCAATTTGTAAATTGGACTTCTCCAAATATGACGGCAGGAATTTCTTCTCGATGGCTTCCTCCACCTGGTGAATGTAAATAGCCGGAGGGTATAAAGTGCATAAAAAATGTGGCAGGTGGGCAAATAAATGGCAAAATATGATTTTCAATTTTGTGAGAAACACGCTCAAAGCCCAGCAGGGAAAAGCGCGCAGGCACAAAGAACTTCGAAGCCAGCGCGGCTAATCGCACTGTCAGAGACAGAGTGACAGACGTGCAGATAGACAGACGGAGAGACAGTGCATGGGATGGAGTGGGAAAAGAGAGAGAGAGAGAGAGGGTTGAGAGTGAGACAGACAGCTGCTGCTGGCACAGGAGCTGTGGCTCTTTCGCCTTTGTGTGGCGGTTTGCTTTTTGCGGTTGAAATGGATTAAAGCAAAAGTTGTTTGCTTACCTCTAAGGTCCAGGCGGCGCAGGATATGCCCAGGACAACTTGTCCGGGCCATGATACGACCCAGGAAATACGATCGACAAGGGTATAATCCTCCCACGATTCCTTCATTTGTTCCAGCACGCTATCCAGCATTACATACTCGACCTCCTTTAGCCAAATCTCCACCAAGCCCTGTGTTATGAAATGAATTTAGTAGGAATATGCGAGTCAATTGAAAACTCTCTTACATTTGCCGCTTGTGGATTGATTTTGCGCACTAGACTGACGCGCTCATCCTCATCGCTAATCATGTGCGTGATCTCCATATTGTCATCGAACGTCAGAGTGCCGATCTGAAAGTATTTAAGAGCTATTATGGGGAGCATGGACATGATGGGAGTAAGGCCTTACACCCTCGAAGCATTTGCGTAAGTGTGGCTGCACGCGCATGGGATCCTTTGTCTCGGAAAGTATTTCGAGCAGTTCGTCATTGGACAGGAAGAAGAAGCGGGCAAAGAACAAACGTTTCTGTTCCAAATACGTATTCAAGCCCTTCTGCACCGTTTCGAGATCCTCAATGGCTTTGGTAAATATCTCAAGCATGTTGGGATATTCGGTGGCCACCATCACATGTTGATCCTTCAGCGTATTCTTCATAATACGTCGCCAGACCTTGTCCACAGCTTTGAAGTTTCGGCCCTCCAATGGCATTTGACGCATAATATCCTCTGAGCTGAAAATGGGCTCCAAATACATCCAAGTGACCTGGACATTTGTCCACGCATCAATAATATTCTGGACCAGCAGCAGTCGCTCCTCCCAGTCATCCGCCTTGGAGCCGAGGGCGACAATGAACGGCGAACGTTTCATAGCCTGCGTGCGCATAATGTGATCGTCCAGCTGCGTCTGTATATCATCTATGGAGGCCAGCAGATGGGTATCGGAATCGCGATACTGCAGCACATCGAACATAACGTCGCGCCAATCATTTTGCATGTTCTTCAGGCCCATATTCAAATCGTACTCCTTGCCCGCCGCATTCGTAATCTCCTCCAGTTCGGGCAGTATGCTCATAATATCCGCATCAATCATGTCCTTCAGCGTTGGGTAGAGGCGCGGATTTATCTGCCGGCCCAAAATCGCAGAAATTTTATCCCAATGCCGTTTCTCTAGGCCATGCCGGCAGATGGAGTCCAACACGGGCAAATAAACGCGGAACTTTTCAATTTTGATGCGTATCTGCTCGGCGACGCGTTTGGCAACCGGATTGTAGGACAACTGGCGCGACAGCTTGTGCATAATCTGGTTGAGGATAATGATGAACGAAATGATGATTAGCGGGGGGACAGAGAGAAACGCGCAGAGTCAAGTGTCATGAGAATGTGTGTGTGGGAATGCCCGTGTGTGTCTGTCTCCTTAAAGCCAGCTAGCAATGCGGTTCCCTCATGCGTCGGCTAAGCCGACTTAATGGGCGCTAAGACCCATGCGACTAAATTTATATACACTGCTCATATAGCTCAAAACTTTATTAGAGAATTTAGTTCATGTTGAAGATTGGAACTCTAGTAAACTTATTATGTGATAAACAGAGTCATTTCGCAGTCGGCTACAGCCGTCTGAGTTGCTTGCAGCTACTAATGCTACGCCTCAAAAAAAATTCAATCCGGCTGCCGTTGCCTTTGCAGCTTTGAGCTTTGAGGCGACGTCATTTTTTTAAGGCTACCCAGCTATAACACACCCACGTACTCTTAGTCTTCGCCAAATATGTGGGATTTTTTTGGTTGCATACTTTTCGGCTGGCTCGGCAGCAGGCCTGAGGTTTTTAGTTGAATTTCAACGGCAGTAGCATTGACTTACGAACCAGGAGACACATGGACGCAACAGACATGAACGGAAGAGCTATGCATGCTGGCCAGAAATCCGATAGAAGAGCTCAAACTTTGCAACTACTGTGCAGTAGCAGTTGCTATGCTGCCTTTACTGCTCGTCGCTCAGTTTTTATTTCCGCCTGGCACTGACTGCGCAATGACAACTTCAACTTCCGATTCCGACTTCCAACTACTTACCTTGTACATGGACTCGATCTGCTCCCGCACGCCATCCGCATTAAGGCATTCGAAGCGCTCGAACATCCTGGCAAAAGATGTAAATAGAAATATACAAAACTGGAGTAAAAGCAAAAGCAAAAGAAAAACGAAAAAATGCTGCCAGCAGAAGTTTTTGTCACACAGCAACAACTTGAACAACAACAGCAACAACAACAAGCCGAAATCTGGCTATTTTCCGCTGCACTTGAAGTCAACTTTTCTGCTGGCATTTGCATTGCGGATTTGCCCAGCAGCAGGTTGCTTAGTCCTGCCTGTCAGGCTGTCTGCCCGGCAGGCACTTCAATTTCAAATATTTTGTCATTTGCGACAAGTGCCCCAAAATGAAGGGACCAAAAGAGGTGCTCAGCTTGAGACTATGTCTCGTTGTCTCAAATAATTGCAAACAATTTTCGTTTTCCTCTTTTGTTTTTTGGCAGTTAACATTGCTTACCAAATGAGATAATCCTTTTCAAATTCGTACGATGTCTTCCATAGTTTTTCAATTGGTTCCATTTTCTCAATGATTTCGGCCAGCAGCGGAAAGGCAGAGACATCAATTTGCAGCAGTGTCTCCTCCACATTAATGTTCTTCGCCTCACGACTCAGATTCTGCCCAACAAACAATCAGGATTAGTTGGGCAAATGCAAATACCCTGTTCAGTACTTACCTCGATGGTAGTGAAGAGCTCATCAACTGTATCGACACGCTCCTTGAGATCGTCTAGGGTGAGCACCTCACGCATTTCTTTGATGCGGAAGCCATCCATTGTGCGCTTCTCCTGAATAAGCAACTTCTCGAACAACAATCGTCTATCTCTGTAGTGTGGATATATAATATTATTTTAGTACGATAGCAGTTTAATAATTCAATCCGTCAATCAATCTCATCCCACTCCATCTCAATCATATGTAGAATTGCAGCTTACCTCAATGCCTGCTCCAGGTTGTCCCGCACCACAGACAAGCGTGCGGCACTCAGATCGAGGACCTCTTCAAGTTCGCCCGGCAGTATAAATGTGCGGGAATTCAGATGAATTTCATCGCCTGTTGGATAAGTGGAATCAAGTGACTTGACTTTGGCTTGTGCTTTCTCTCCCTCTCTCTCTCTCTCTCTCTCACTCTCTCTTGTTCAGTCTCTTCCCTTCAATCTTTTCATGTGCTGTGCATGTTCTTAATTAACTGTGCTTAACTCTTAATTAATTGGCTACGCGCGTTTTTCGGGCAAACTAATTAATTATGTGTACTACGACGAGTATCTTTGATGGCCACCTGCCACCGCCACTCCCACTTTCGACAAGCTCACAATCTCTCCTGCTGACAAGTTTGGCTACGTCGCCTCGCATTTTGGTGTGACAAAAGCCACATTCAAATGGACCGAGGGGCGGAACGGCAGACTTGATGCACACATTGTAGCTATTTGAAAGATACACACGACACTTGACGATAAATCGCAATTGTCTATCCAGGCAGCTATTCTATATGTGCTCGAGTGTGTGTGTGTGTGTGCTCGCTAGGGTGGCTTTGTCTGCATTTGTCGGTTGTCAAAGCAACTTTCACACATTCATGAATTTGTTGAGCTCATTAAGCTGCATTTTCGGGGGTTTAACGCAGCTCAATGTTTGGTGTCTCACCGCAAGTAATTATAAAACCAATTAGTAGACTCAGCTTGTTAGTTGAGGTTAATTATGTTAAGCTGCCCCTTCATCATCATCGTCTCCCTTTTCCATCAACCTAGTGCAAACACACACACAGCAGGAACTGTCTAAAGCAAACTAACGCTCTGAATGGCATGCCAGGGCAATGCACATGCCACTTGCTGCCAGCTGCACAAACAGCTAAAACTTTTAGCCACCCCCGACACGACCCTACCTGACCTGTCCACCTGCTCATATAGTTATCATCATCATCATCATCCTTACTTACTGGTCAGATATGAATGTGTCAGCAGAAATATGACGCGTTTCAACACGAGCTTGATCTCATCTTTGATGGCAAATATTCTCATCTCACGGCATTCGGCTATATAGTTTTGCAGTGCAACTACCTCGGGTGTTTCCTCTGGACGCTCGCCCGCCTTCATCGACATCTCCTCGAGCTCCTCGCATATGCTGAGGGAGCACAAAAAAATTAGAGTGAATGAAAGTGCATATTAAAAGTTAGAAAAAGGAAACATTTAGACGGCTGAAATGCACTTGACGAAACAGTCAACATCAAACTAATATACAACTAAATACCATTATAATATCTACATATGTTCTTGATGAACTAATTGCTGATTATTATGCATTATTATTTACTTTATTTTATCAGCATCATCTCGATTCTCTTACTTACGCGCGATTCTCGTTGATGTTGAGAGCTCGGTAAAAATCGATTATGAAATCGTAGATATTTCTCACATACATCCGCAGCGATTCTTTAACGTGTCGATTATCCAACAGGAACAAATTTAACGGTATGAAATCACGCAGATAATAGGTCGTATCGGTGATGGCATTCAATTTTTTCATTAATTCCTGAACAACCTGTTGGAGAGAGCGAAGTGAGTCAGCGGATGCGATTGCCGTGGCGCTCGCTCGTTGTAAATGAATATGCATTTAACAACAAAATAAAAAGTCGTATATAAATGTATGACTGCATTGCTGAGCATGTGTGCGTCGGTGGAAACTAATAACAGAATCAGATACAGAGAATATTTTGTACTCTTACAAATTGTTACATATCATTTATAGTATTTTAAAATAATACTTTTATCAACTTAGGTTTATATTAAAAATTTTTATTTTTATTTCTATTCTCATTTCTTCATTTCGTTTCTCATTACAAGCTCCCTCTCTCTGCCAAGTCTACATAAAATACCTGTGCAAATTAACAATTTGTGCCCCATTGTGCATTTATTTATGCAATATTAAATCTTTCCTTTTTCACATTCCAGCATACGGCATACTTTCCTGCAGAGTAAGTGCTACGCATATATTTTACATTTATTACTATAATTGTGTTAAAATATGTTTCGTATATGGCATATAGTCTAGCCTGTTGCATACAGTTGCACAACTTGATTGTACCCTTTTTTCAGCACACATATCATGTGAGTGCAGAGGGTATATATACATGAAGAAGCAAAGAGGCAAGCCTGCATTACATGCATGAAAAACTGAAGCTGCGCATTGGCAATCGGAAGCAATTTTTATTTTAAATAAATTGCGCAAAAAAAAAAAAAAATAAAAATAAAAAATAAAAATAAAATACAAAAATTGTTAAATGGTAAAATTGTCGCGCTGCTTTCAGCTTAATGAATGTGAACTGCAAATGGCCGGCAAGAATGGGTTAATTGAGTGCTCCACGTATATATATAAGTGTATATGTTTTTATGTGACTGTAAATGTTGTTAATGTGCAGCTATCTAACCAAATATTTTATGCATAGCAATTGACATGGCAAGTTTTGTTTTCGTGCACTCAACAGACTGTCTGCGAATTAGCCAATCGAACAAAGTTTAATTAACAATGCCAAATTAATGCTGTAAGCCTCGTACCACAGCTAGCATCAAATATGCAAAGGTCGAGACCTGTGAGCTCGAAAGAGAACTGGCAGAGAAATGGAAGAGCTCAAAGTGACAGACTACCTAGATACTCAATATAAGTTGAAGAGCCACAGGTGGAGTATATTAACTTGCCTAATAAATACAGAGAGTTGCTAAAGATTTTCTCATATCTATACAAACATTTTATATATAAAGCCATTTGAGTAATTTAGCTAGAAAATATGGCTAGTTTTCCGCCTAATATAATAGCTAGCGCATCGTCTTCATAGGGGCAATCCGTAGCAGCTACAAACACACAGACTGAACTGTTTGTTGTGCCAGATAAATTGTTCAATTACACAAATTGCCCGTCAGTTCTTCCGCTCTTCAGTACGTCTGTCCGTCCGTCCGTCTGCCGCTAAGTCAAACTGTCTGTCAGCAGTTTATTAATATTGCATAATGAAATTTTATGTTAATTCTACGCATCATTGCGTATAATCAAATCGAAATAAATAATTAAATTCATTTTAAGGCGAGACGCAGCCAAATGCCCAAAGGCTTTTACGAGTATGCCAAATGTCAGGGATGCAACGCAAACCCATCTAATAACAAGTGCACACACACACCCACACAACTAGAATACATATTTATAAACTTGATTAACGGCACATGTTATACGCACCGCCAGCTCGGGCAAGGTATTATCCGTCCATATCTTCTCCACCATTGGCATTATCATCTTTTTGAACAGACCATAGTAATATTTATAGATGGGCTTCAGGTAGACATTAATACCGCGCCAATTGACCCTCACAATTTCCTCAACTTTACTGCATAGTGTTAGGAAATCCACGTGATCCTCATCAATGCAATTCAAGGTGCCAAATTCCTCGGCTAACATTGAATGAACGAAAATTACAGAAATAAACTATATAGCGCTATAGCATCCTCTCACTTACCTCCACCAGTCATAACACATTCGAGACGTGGTATATCATAGCCCACGGCTAAAATGCTTTTAAAGATGTCTCTTATAATGGCCGGCAGCTCTATCATATAGGGATAGATATAGAGTTTGCTAGCGTTGTTTATTTCGAACATAGCCACGTCATCGATGTCGGGCACGATTTCTATAACTGGACCCACTTGTTGTCCCGGCTGTAAAAAAGGATCCGCATCATCGGCATCGAATACATAAATATTTTCATCAGCCCGTATTCCGGGTCCAACTTCGATGGGCTCGTTATCAAAATGAGCGCCCACGACAGAGACAGTGAGTGCCATCAAAGGTCGACGCTGCAGCTTCTTATCAAACATGGAATACTGATCGACGTTATTGCCATTCTTATAGCTACACAACACTTTGAATAGATAGGCCAAACTCTTATTGATCAAACTCTCCAAATGTCGCGACATCAGCGCGTGAACGCATTTAAACAGCGTCTCTGCACGTCCCCCATACTTGCCCGTCATGGGCACCATATCTTTCCAGCTATTACGCATCAGATCCATCAGATCTGCACAGCGGGGCAGCCAATCGTTGATCAGGAGCTGCAAAAGAAAAATAGAGAAAAGTTTATCTGGCTCAAAATCAAAAGCGGGAAATGCTTAAAAGCTTCCTTATATCCTCCGTTTATCGCAGGCCAGTCGAACTGAGATTTCCTATTCATATACAACCTTGCCTTTCTCTACTCACATCTTTAATCTGGGCACAACTATCCCGGACAAACTCCTGCACCACGTCCGCATCCAAAGGTCGTGCGCTGAGCAACAATTTGGACAAATCGACAATGACCAAATCACCGTAGAGCTGATGCCAGAGCAGATTCAGAGCTTGCACCGTGGGATGCGTAATCATGAGCATCTCCCCAATGCGGCTCTTGGCGAGCATCAGACGTGATCTCCACGGCACAGGCGAGGTGATGGTTAAAATAGGAAACTCTGGCGGTTCCGGCTCCAGCTGCAGACGCTTACGTTCCATGTTGGATCTGTAAAACATAGTTGCGTCTAAGAAACTTAAAGACCGCTGATTACTCACTGTAGCAGATAGCGTAGAAAGGAGCGCTTGACATGGTAGCGAAAATCTTCCTGCAGATCGATGAGGCAAACGATGAGTAGAACAGCAAACTCTGGCCGTATGCCTCGCTCTCCCACGAACAGATAATCGAATAATATGACCTCGGGCGGCAGGTGGGGCCAATATTTCTGTAACGAGTTGATTAGTCGAACTGAATCACATGGCTCAGGTACGATAAAGTTTGAGAAGCACCCCAAGGCGGCAAAGGAAAGCTGACAGGCGTGCCTCGTGTTTTATACACTTGCAAAGCATATCATAGTTTTGTCGACAAGAATGTACATGAGTAGAGAGTAGAGAGTAGAGAGTAGAGAGTAGAGAGTAGAGAGTAGAGAGTAGAGAGTAGAGAGTAGAGAGTAGAGAGTAGAGAGTAGAGAGTAGAGAGTAGAGAGTAGAGAGTCGAGAGTCGAGAGTAGAGAGAGGGGCATTAGCATTCGACTTCTCATAGATAATGCTAAGTTCTGTTGCTCATTAAGTTGACTGCACTGATTTGCCAGTTTGGGGGTGTGGCAAGTGCTTTACTTGAAGCAGCATTTCTATCTGAGCCGAAAGTTTCATGGAAGCACACGTCAAAACATCAACACGCGTTTCGTTTCTTCCTCTTGCTCTTCAGGGCGTCGCGCTCCCTGTCTCCCTGTATGCTAAGACCTCGACATTCTCACGTCCTGGGAGCGTGTTTAATATGTTCTCGTCGCTGACAAACTTTTGGCCCGAAAACTTTTTGAGCGCGCGTTAAGTTTGCTAATAATGTTGATGCTTAGTAGACCCACTCTCCTTAGTCTTAGTCTGAGTCTGAGTCGCAGCATTAGTCGCAGTCGCAGTCAGTCATTCAGAGTCGAAGATGAAGTCCGTGTATGAGTAGTTGGCAACGTGTTGACATTAAACTTCTTACCTCTTCCTGAAGTATGAATCTGTAGGCATCCTGCAGCACAGCGCTACGTGCGTCGATGTTACGTATGGACTTACGTATTAGGCGGGAGGGATACGTATCCAGCTGCAGCACAGACATCTGCAAAAGCAAGCAAAAGCATCATTAGCTGCAACTAAATAAAACTTTTTGAATGCCTAATTAACTGACTTAATTGATGATCAGTTAACAGTTTAATTGACAGAAATCAGGACCTGAACTTCATTGACTGAATGAGAAAAGAGACATTAAATTATCGAAGCTAAAGCCCATATTACAATTGATTTTCTATGCAAACCACAGATTATTAGAAGTCGCGCTGCTTAAGTATAGGGAATGATTGGGAACCTCATCCGTCAAGTGCTGCAGTTACGAGCTAAAGACCGTAAGACCCATAAAATCCTCATAAAATCGTCACCTTTACACTCCCACTGTTTATTTCGCTGTTTGTTTGTTTGTTTATTGTTTTTCATATTGTCCGTTCTTATTTTTTTTTAACAACTAATCACGTTATTCATAACTTTGGGCCACGCCACAAAACGCCCCCGCACAATGTTTATGAGCTATGAATTATATAATTTTTATAAGCACGTTTCAGCAGCCAAAAGGCAACGCAGCTTAATTTACTCGCACGCTCACGCACACATATTTACTTTGTATTAAGTTTATTATTATCATTTTTTATGTCCGTCTCGCACTCGCACTCGGACACGGACACGGACACCGACAGTAGGATGGATGGACAGTTGTATAGACGGACAAGCAGCCACGGGCGCCAACGCATAAAAGTTATTTATGTCTGTGTCGGTGCTCATTTTTGATGAGCTTTTTATGATGGCTCAGCTCAGCTACACAGCTGCCTGAAGATCTCGTCAGAGTTAGCTTTTCGGCATGTCCCTTTTAGCATATGTTGGTCAGCTGCATAATTCAATAGAAAACAAGCCAGCGTGCTCGGCTAGGGTGTGCCCCACTTAAATATACCCTGCACAATTACTTTTATACAACAAATTTTTACAGTGAAGGAAATCTAACTGTTTTATAATATTCCTCTGGTTTGCCTCCAATTCCTCCAATATACCCTCTCAGGTATAGATCAAATTAGCTGCAACAAGTGTAACTTACGCTTTTCAACAGGCATTTATAGCGCTTCTGTATGGCGAACGTAAACTTGCTATCGGCCAACAAGAGTTCCTTCTCATATTTACGCAGCATTTTCAGTTTTTGTGCTTCTGGCTCCACTGGCTGCAGCGGTGTCATATAGGGAAAATGACTATTGAACATAAAAGGAAAATGAAATTGAGCATTTAGCTGAAAAACTTTGATGAATATCTTTTACGTTGATTCCATTCTCTTCAAGCAACGCAGGAAGTCTTCGTTTGAGACAAAATCTTTGCGATGTATACGCTTTAAGCCGCGTTTGCATTTGGCCTACAAAGAGAGATCGCAGCAGAGTAGAAAATGGAAGGAGTTAAATTAAAATATATTATCAAATTCGATATTTGATAATCTTTGGCACTTGATCCCATATAAATAAGTCGACAATCGTATTATCTGGACAATTTTTCAGCTCTTACCTTCAACAGTACTTCCTTCTCTATATCTGGGCACGGCTTCTTCTTTTTATATTGAAGCAAGCCATGCTCTAGACTGTATTGCGCCTCCTGCAGAACTGGCTCTAGCAGCTCATCTATTATCTTGCCCACACGTATTAGCTCATTTCGGCATTCTGTCAAAAGTTAGGGTATTATCAATCGAACAACCCTATATGTACGCCCCTCCACTTCTTACCCTGTGGTGTTCGCAGCGAATAATGATCGCCGGCCTTAAAGCTGCTTTTCCCTGAATTTTTTCTCTTATTGATGGTCGTCACACGCAAATGCCGTGCCGAGGGTGTATTATAAGCTCCAATCTGTTCCGAGGGCGTGCCATATTGGCGACGCAACTGATTCGTCCAGAGCGAGGAGCGTGTGCCGCAATTAAAGTAGAATATGCGAACGCGTCGCTGGCAATAAATGTCCAACAGTTTGGTGGTCATTTCATAAATTTCCTTTTCACTCGGTTGCTCTGTGGATGTGGGATGTGGAATGTGGGATATATGCATCAAACTTTTAATAATGCTGTCGCTGTGTAAATATTTAAATATTTATTTTTTTACCGCCGGACAGCCATTTGTCAATCCAGGGAAATTGATTACAATCTGCAAGTAAAAACAAATGAAAATCAAAATGTAAATGAAAATAGCATTTAATATTTGCACATCAGCTTGATATGTGTGCATTCACTCACACACATGTCTCTGTGTCTGTGAACGTGTTATATATTTGATTTCTTGTAATTTGTACTTTTTTCATTATTTTTGCGTACGCCCAAAGGCCACACGCAAATGAAAATTGTTTTAAATAAAAGTCAGTGCAGCAAAGTTGCCTTTTAAAATGATTAAACTCAAATTAATTTTCATTTCCGGCGCTGCATACCCCAATAAAATAACATATGAGACCTGCTGGCTATTCTGTTTGTGCTCACGTGCTGTTGTAATTTGGCCAATGGACCTCGTCCTTTGCTCCACAGCCCCACCCATACCCGTCCCGGCTGCTGCTTGCCTCCTGCCCATTGCTATCATGCTGTTTGTCACATTTTATATATGCTAATGTTTATCAACAACATGCTTTTATGCCGCCTCATATTGTGTATTGCCCTCTGTGTATGTGTGCGTGTGTGTGTGTGTGTGTGTGTGTGTGTGTGGGTGACATTCCCCGCATTCTGTTTGCATTTACATCTATCTATGGTCTGATATTAAATATTAAAAAACTATACATAAAATGAAACATTTTTATCACAGAGCCAACGACAGAGTCAACCTTTGGCCCAAACATGTTAAACATGCACGTAACATAAAGACGTCGATATAACCAACTGCTGTATACGCTATATATATTTAAAAAATATATTTATATAAATAGCTAATATAGCTAATAAATTTTCTATTTTGCTCAAGGCTCATAATATTTTTATTAATTTTTAATTATTTTATTTATTTCTTCAAACTAACGAATATACTTTATGTAGTGCACACAAATGTCCACATTCGATACAAATATTAAATAAAATACTATGATAAACATGTAACAAGCTCTCTATGGCTGCGCTGCAGTTTGGGCTCCCAAGGGATATTCAAATAAATGTCATATGTATTTGTTTTTATTTTTTTGTGTGTGTTTTTTTTGGTTATAAAATTTTATGTTTAAAGGATAATGTTTGAAATTTTTATGTTTGCAGGTGAGCAATTTTCCAACGAGCTCAAGGGAATGTCGGCAGTATGGGAGTTGGGGCTCAATGGCGTGGGTGGGCGTTTGGGTCTGCCGTGTGCATGTTTTTCACATTTAATAAGGTATTAAGTGTGATGTTATTGTGGTTAAGTTCTCTCTACTGTTATTGAATTTTACTCGAAACGATGTTTGGGCAATTTGTTTGTTTCGCTCTGCCTGCAAATGTTGTTTGAGTTTTGCTTTTCGGCATTTTGGCACTCACCATGGCCATCGAAATTATATTCATGATCTTTGGCATCGCGCAGCATTTCGAACTGCTCGGGCATCACAATATCCTGGAGTCTCAGCTTCTGCAGGCTATCATCGTCGCATTCCTTGTAAACGTCTTTGACATTGACCAAATCGTATATATGAAAATCAAATTCACGATTACAGCGACCAACAATCGTATCATTCTGCATGTGAGCTGAAAATGCGAAGGATGTGGTTAGGTCTTTGTATTATATAGATTCTGCCATCTAGACTCACAGATCTTCTCCAATAGAAACTCCTTGAGCGGATCCAGCGGCAGCTCATCGAAGCCATATTTCAAGTCAAAGAAAGGACAGTCGTTCAGTGGCCTCTTGCCCGTCTTTTTGGCCCCCTCTGTGCCAGACTGCTGCTTCAAGTTCATTGAGCGCTTTCTGCGGAAATTTGCATCGGCCAGACGGGGATCGCAGTAGGGACGCCGTTCCGGCGCGATCTTCTTAGAGGCCATATTGATGGGTTGAAGCTTTACTGTTTAGTTAGCCGGGTTAAACAAAAGGAAACAAACTAAAAAAAAAAAGGAAATGTTTGCTCCTTTTGTTGTTTTATTGCCGGGTACTATAAGGTTTTTGTCGTTTTTTGTTGTTTTTATGTTTTCTGACATTGTTCGCCAACAAAACAACAAAAAAAAAATGTTGAAATAATAAAAAAGCGAGACTCTAATAATAAAAGTTTACAACACGGACATTTGTGTGGCCGGCCACTTGCTCGCCCGCTCGCTGGCTGGCTGATATACGTGAAATGTTTATAAACAAACTTCGGATCCGGTGGCAATGGCAACAGCCCGAACAAACAACCCGGCGCTTGGCAACCGACAAACGACCAGCATTCGCTCCACCCGCTGTCGCCTCGACGGCAACAGCAACGGCTCCAATTCCGGCTACGGCTTGCTGGCTTGCAAATGTGGTTATTGGAGTTAGACCAACAGCAGCTGACGAGCAGACACGGCGTCCTGGCTGACACTCCATCAATGGCTGCTGCTGCTGCTGCTGCTACCTTACACTCACCTGCTTTCAGCTCAATAATATTTGATACCTGTGTGCATGTGTGCGTTTGTTTGTTTGTTTGTGTTTGCTTGTGTGCTGTATAAACAGCAACCAGGCAACTGCTGCTGCTGCTCCAGCTGCAGGTAACCTGGGCAACATTTCTTGAATTGCGCACATTTTTTAATAAAGCGCAACAAATACGAACTCCGTCTCTCATCTATATAAAGGATATAAGTACACGTCCTGCCTGTTTATGCCAGGACAACCATTTTATGCCAGGACCTACAGCTGCGTCCAGCCAACCAACCGCCCCACCCCACGTCCTCTGTGTATTTATTATCCCATCGCAGTGACTGGCAACGCATTCGCCCTCGTCATTCAACCTGATTATATGCTCACAATAATAAATATAATAATAATAATAATCATAATAAGCCTCCCTCCACCCATTTTCCCATCTTATATACTGCAGGCATACATATGTATGTGTATGTATGTGTGCTTGCAGCACATGCAATTACCCAACTGTGATGAGCAATTTGGCAGTATTATCGCTAATTTTAGCTTGAAGTGTCGCACTTGAGCAATTAAGTGTGGATAAATTAATATATTTAAATAATAAGCTGGTCTGTGGAGCAATTGAAAGCACTGTAAAGTAGAAAAATCTATATAAAATCTATACTAAAATATCAAGCTATGGATAAATGTCAGGGGTTTTTTAAGTCGTTGAATAGGATTCAGAATAGGATATATCAATAAAACAAAGAATATAAATAAAGTTTTTTGGTTAATTGGCAAAGACAACTGGTAATTTGATACAATATGACGATGATTTTGTATAAACATCATATAAATATAATGTTATTGCAATTATTAGCTGCTTTGCGTGAATGATGCGACAAATCTTGACAGACATAAACATATTTTTTGATTCGTAAGAAGGGAGTCTTAAACTTGAATATATGTGTACATTTTTGTAGGTGTATAAATGCATGCACAAATACCTGAATATAGTATAAAAAATGAAAATCATAAATATATATTTTTCTCATTTTTGCTGCTTGTTTTAATGTTATCTTCGTAAAGCAGTTCTCTAAATAAAAATGGTACATTTATTTTTTTTTCACAATTGCAAAAGACAACTGAAGCACTAACTACACATATACATATTCATATATAACACACACGACGCAATTATCGCTGCAATTAATTGTGGCAAATTAATTGGAAATTTGATTAATGGTCAAATGCTGTCCGTGTGTTGCGGTATCCTATTTACCATTTACAAGGCATTCAACTTTGAACAATGGTGCAAGTGGGGTAGTTGGGGGTGTGCGAGTGTACATATATGGAGTATAAATACATACATGTGTGTGTTATGCTTAGTTCAATGACAAGTCGTGGGAATGGTTTATCCTACCGCACTGGCGACCTGCTGTCACGTGCCTAAGCTGCCCGGACTGCAATTTGCCGCTCACAGCGGACTTTGCAGGTGTCAGACGGACGGCGGACGGAACGACTAGAGGGCAAGCGTGAGCACAGGCAAACGGGCACACGGAATCCGGCGTGCCGCTGCAGTGCGTCCAAAGCCATGCGTGACAAATATTTATTAACTGTCACTGCCGGCAAGCCATTGGGCTCTCCCTTTTAGAAAATTGTTGCAATACCATCTAGCAGCGGCTTTGCAGAAAAGTAACAGAGTGTAAGAGGGAGAGAGAGAACAAAAAATTGATTCAGCTCTTCAATTGTCACAAATAATGATTACGACGCATTTTCAGCCTCGGCGTCGGCTGTGCATGACACGCATCAAATTGCATTTAGTTTAGTTCTGTCATTGGGCTAAACAAAGGGCTGCACAGCGAGTGGGTGAATATAGGAGTGGAGTGGAGTGGAGTAGGAGAGGGCCAGGCAAGTCGACAGTCACGTGACCTCATTGCTAAAAATAGACAGCAGTTGGCTGTGGGTGGTGTTGGGTTGAGCTGGGCGTAACGTAGCGATTACAGCAGCAACATCAACATCAACATCATTATTAACAAAGTCAACGAACAGCGGCTTCTTGGCAGGCATAATGCGATGGCGCTGTGTCATGCACCAGGCAGTCCGAGACAACCCATTCCCGCATGACTTTAAGATTAAGTTACGAATGTGCAAGGTGCAAAGGATAAGAGAGTCGACTACTGAAAACTCTTTCAATTACGTTTTTGTGTATAGCTAATATATTCTCATATGTTGGGATATTTATAGCCTCTTCTGATAACTTGATTGACTTAGATACACATTTACAGTACTTTTTCGATTTATTTTATTTATTGATCATTTATTGATAAAGAGATTATCTTCATGTTCCTACGGCCTTTTTGATATCTCTAACCATAGTAATTAGTGCTTGATACAACAAATATATATCGATAAAATATCGATATATTGTGCTGATCTAGCAAACGATCTTCTGATCTTCTGTTAAGTATTTATCTGACTCCAGCATCTAACCATACATCCAACGACTATCTCAAGTGAGTTCTTATCAATGCCAATTCAGGTAAGAGTATAATTAAAGAGCTCGACGGACAACATTGATGGCAAAACTTTCGCATTCTTTCGCTTTGTATTTTTTCTGTATTTGTGTTATGCATGCCGAGGCACATTTTGTTCACGTGATTAATGGCCAACTGTAAAAGACGTCGCGACTTGAAAAATTACACCCAAATAAACGACGAGGGTGGCCTCGTTTCTTCTTTTTTAAACAAGCTGTCACACGTGAGCACAGACAGAGAGAGAGAGAGACAGAGACACATTGAGGGGAAGGAAGCTGGATCAGCAGCCAGACGCACGTAAAAGATGCAACAGGAGTCAGCAGCAAATGCCGTGTGATTTACACGCAACAGCAGGAGCAGCAGGACAAACGACAAACGAGGAAGAACGAGAACAAGGGGTGGCTTGGTCTGGGCTATGTGCAAATTAGGGGTTGCCGCCGCTAAGACCCGGTTCCATTGTCGCGCACACTACTGTCAATTGAAAACGTGCCAACAATTTGCAACGACGATTAATCGTGCTACCAATGTCAAAGCTGCAGAAGCCCGGACATGGTCCTCGTCCGTTCTATGGGCAAAAGCGTATCCCTTGAATGCTGCGACATTTGTGCATGTCGAGCGCGTTTAGCATGTTGTTTACGATGCCGCTGGCGCTGCTGTTGCTGCTGCTGCCCTTAAGCTAATTTCTGTGCATTTTATTATGCGTAGATATGCTACGCAGCCACGCCCACATAAAGCCTGTCTGCGAACTATAGCAAATGTCTAATGAGCACTTAATGCCCTGCCACTAATTGGCTCGAATCAAGTCTAAGGACTGCTGTGCTCCGCTCAACTCAGGATTATGTGAAGTAGCATTGATATAGCATTGTTTCCATAGAAGACAGCGAAATTTGATTGCATACAATTTCTCTTTAATTTGCTATGTTTAACATAAATAACAGGTATCATAATGATAGGCCAATGCAGTCAATAACAAATAACCATATCATGTTGAAGTGATACGATGAAGTAAACGCGTTTGGCTTAGTAATACACTGCAACATAGCAGAATTAATAATGCAAATACATAGATAAATATATGTATATATAAATATATGATATAGAAATTATTGAGAATAATTGCAACCTGTTCAGAAGTGAACTAATGAACTACTTAGATGATTAATACCAATGAAACTATTATAATGAAATGAGTAACTGACTTAAACAAATTGGCCTCGAACTGGCTCAAAAATTTCCTGAATTGGTAAACTAAATAATACTCTATTAGAGTTCTCATGAAGTGATAAGTACACGTCTAACGTTTATATAGGTGTAAATAGATGATATATTACAAATATTCTAAGCCAATTTTTTTTTTTTTTTTTTTTTTTTTTTTTTTTTTTTTTTTTTGGTTAATGAACATACTCATTTATCTTAATGTGTTCGGGGTTAATAAAAAGTATATTTATAAACATGATATGAAATCATTTGATAAACAGTTACGCATGCACATTGATATACACACACACACACACAGTAAGAAGAGATCATCATTATAGGCTTTTGTATGCAATTACATGCCGCATTGAGCAATCATAAATTAGCTTTTAAAAATATTCAATTTAAACAAAAAACAATATAATATATGAGGACGGATATAAGCGACTAATTAATGCCCGTTCGCGGTTTAAAAACGTGTATGATGCCAAATGACTAATGTAGAAGCAGATTCCCCTTTACTATTTTTCGAAAACGAATATATTCCATTTGAATGCAGTTAGCGAGCATAAAAATTAAATTAAAATTAACAAAAGGTATTTTCCAGCAAACAAATTTAATGCCCATAATGAAAAGTGCGTCCGTTCGCATCGGTATTAATAATACACAAATTTTTTATGCAACTGCAATGCAGTTTTTTTATTCCCATTATGAATACGAGTAAATATATATCATTAAAATAAAATGCGAAAAAAACGAAATGAAAATATCTCATCTATAAGCCGGCGACTGCCACAACTGTATTTATATTTGCTTTTAATGTCAACAATCATCAATGCAAATGCACTGCAAATAGCTCGAGTAACTCGAAAAGCAATTTATTCATCCACCTGTCCGCTGCCCTTTGCCGTTTGCAATAAAATTTATAAAATTAATCAATGCAAACATGAACTGTCCGCAGATCGAGCCACATTGTATATTTAATTTACTTCAAATTCCCAGAAGCTTCTTGGAACTATTTTGCAATTTGGATTGCGCAAGGTTTCTATTTTCGTGAATGCTCAACTCTGCACACTTCACTTGTATAAAACTCTCTTCTCTTATATAAAAATTTAAAACAATTTAAACAATTCTAGGTAAACACTTTTTTCTTGCACCTTTTCGTAGTCCATGATTAATTCACTGATTGGCTAACTGATTGATCAATTATTTGTTTAACTTTGTGGCTGACTGATTGACTAACTAACAAAACGACTAGCTAGTGATTGACTGACTAACTGACTAGCTAATTGATGGATTGGTTGACAGAGCCAAAAGTTAACAATAGTGATGACTGAACATCTCCCAGCTATATGATACTCTTCATAAACCTTCAAGGCTTAAACAAAATTATTTAAGAAATCATTATGTTAGATAAATGATTTCGCTCAGACAACTTTTCAGCCCCCAGTCAGAGTTGAATGCATATGAGAGTGTGAGAGTGTTTTATGCACTTCAAGCATTAATTGACCAAGTTATTGGATCCCTTCAGTTAGGGTATGTCAACTATTTGTTGTAATGAATTTCAGCTAGTTCGAGTATTTTTTGGCTAAAGCAAAACTTTAAATGTTGCGTACACTGCGCATATTTTTGCTTATTTTGACAACAAAATTTAAGCAAATATTTGTGCGGATTTCTTGAACACTATACGCCTGTGTGTGTGTGTGTGTGTGTGTGTGCGACCGTGTGGCAAATTTTGCAGTGCGTAGCTCAAAATTCTAGGCAAAAGACGATGCCTGGGGAAGCGAAACGTCGTCAACTTCATTGTAAAGTTTGCCAAAATATGCTTGAAAATATTTACTCATGAGCTTGTTTAGTTAATCCATAAAAACTTGGCATGTGCTGTCCGTTGTTATGCCAGCTGGTAAAGACAATATAACATTTAAGAAAATTTAAGCCGCAAGCGACTTAAAAACGAGATGAGTCGTGTTTTTTTTTTTTTTTTGTCCTTTGTTTTTGGCTGGCCAACTGCCGGAAGAGACGGCCCAGAGACAGAGCATATGATTTAGTCCTTGTCTGTGCTTTGTTCATGCCAAGGATTTGGTTTTGCCTTTGGATTTTTGTGCTGGCCTGACAAAAGAGCAAAGCCCCATAGCCTGATGACTGCAGACCCGAACTAAAGCCTCTGAGATAGATAGACAGGCAAACAATTGGCTGTTTGTATCTCATTCCCTCTCATTTTCGGTCTTTCTCTCTCTCTCTCTCTCTCTGTCTCACTCTTTGCCAGACAAATTAGTTTCTAATACCTTCAAGTCAAACTGTGGAGGCCAACAGACAAACAAATAAACAGAGCTGATTCAGTCTGCGTCTCAGTCTTGGCCACAGACTCACAGGCTCAAGGCATTGTGACACGCCTACACCGCCCCTAGATTTGTGTGTACTATGTGCGAGTGTGTGTGTGAGTTGGTTTTCTAATTACAAATACCCGCCCGATTGATTTGCAGTAAATTGCATTTTAAATAGTTTCATTTAGTTTTACTTAAACATTGACTACAAAGCAGCTGCTGCTGCTCTCTCTCTCTCTCCCTTTGCCCCCAAACTAGTTTTGAAGATTGTTTAATGATGTGGTCACGCCCCCCATCCACCCCAGCTTAATATTCCCCCTCAAGCATATGGTCTCTTAATGAGCTATCTGTTAGCTGCCTTCTGCATTTGTTTTACTTCTTTTCTATTTGAAGTCGAAAGTTCTTAAACTAAATTTTAATTGAAAGTTAAACATTTGTGTGAGTGTATTAAAATATTGGTTCCTTGTGGAGCATAATTGCATTTCAATGAATGCCCCTTTAAATATGGCCAAAATATGAAGTGTATTTGACCTTGACTCCAGAAACCCGCCGGGCAGATTGTAGTCAGAGCCAAAAATGTATTCATGATTCTGACAGTCGACAATAATAATACAAGGGCTGCGTTGCCATAAACTACCAGACCTTATGGGTATTACGAGCCACATTTGCATAACATTGCCCAGAAAAGAGTTGATGACGAGGACGACGACGACGTCGACGACGACAAGGATGACGATGACAGAGGGAGTAGCAGCAGCAGCATTTAAATCAAAAAGTTGGCACAATGAAACCAACGGCAACTGCTTAATAAAAGAAAATTATGCAAATTGCTAATAAATTATAGTGAGCCAACGAACGACATGTAAAATAATAACTGAGCGAGTGAAAAGGAATAAGAAAACACCATTATCCTAGAAGAGTCGAAATCTATATACCCTTGCGCATATATTTGGGTGAAGTTCGTGGAATTGCCAGAGCTACTATTATGATATATAACATAGACTATGGAAAGTGACAAAAAAATAATAATAAGGAACTGATTAACTATAAAATTGAATAGATAATTACCTAAAAATGCCCTGCACATTTTCTGTCAAAATGACAATACCCAAGAGCAAAGAGTAAGTCGACTGCAACTGAAAGAGGAACTGGAACTGGAACTGGAGCGACGGCTGCGGCTGCGGCTGTCGAGCTGCTAGCGAATTGAATTATAAATGTGAGCACAATGGAACAGCGACTGAAAAGATCGCAGCATCGGGACAGCGACAGAGAGAGACGAAGGAGCAGCTCTCTGGACAGAGCGGCGCTGGAAAATCATTAAAATAATAAAGCGCTGTATGGGGAGCACGAAAGGAGTTGGCATTAACTGCCGAATGGATAATGGGCAAAAGTTTCTGACATTTATTGTGTTTGTGTCGAATGTTTATTTATGATTGCATGTCGCGTATTTACATTACAATAGCCATAACTAACGTTCGCCCTGCCGGCGTATCCTTGACTCTGTGTACGCGTATGCGTATTAAATTAATGATACTTTCTAGCTCATAAAATTCGTTATGTGACCAGAGATTTGGTTACGGAGTGCGGGGGGACCCACGACGTCGACAACGGCATCCGCATCGGCAGCAGCATCGACATCGAGTTCCGTATGAATGTTAACGTCAAACACACAAATCAAATAATCACATAAATGAGAACACACACACACGAACACACACACACACACATTGCTGGTTGTTGTGTGTCTATTGAATTGTAACAAATTGATTGTCATAAAACATCGTTTATATTATATTAGAATGTGTCATTGGATGTTCATGCTTCAGTTCAGCCAACAACGGCTAACCGCCGACGAAAACTCTTCAGCTGCTGCACAAGATTTCGCAAGTGGCGTTTTGAATGATGGCGATAAACGTTGGCAGCCAGTGGTGCCCACTTAGCTAGTTTAATTTGACGCTTGTGACGTCATTAGCAATAAATATGCTAAGTTTAGCTTGATGATGAATTTACATGATAATGAATTTGCAATGTGTTTTTAGCAAACTTTTAAACTTTATAGACAATGATCAAGCTCGTTTTATATTTGTCTTTGAAATTAGAGTAGCTCAAAAATGGAAAAGGTATATTTCAGATGCAGAATCAATTAACCTTACGGTTTCGGTCCTCTATATATCGTCGAATCCAAATACCGGAAGAGACTATCACTACTCTTACACAATACAATTAATGTAAAGCAGACTCCATATAAAGGATACCCTCTCCTTCGATAACTCTGTAACTATTCTAATTTCAGATTGAGTTTAGTTGAATATATTTAGTATATAATATATCCGATTTCATAACAAATATAAATTTATATACCAATAAACAATATTTCCTTTTTTTCCAAATCATGTGTGTTGTATGATATTATTTCCCGCTTAAGGCTACTTTTTCTCCACCAATCTTGGCAGCACTGTTGATAAGGCAGCTCGGGATTTTTCGGCTAAGCTTAGCTGCAGATGTTAGCGATAGTTGGCCGCTTGAGTTGGGACAATAGTGGAAATTTATGAGTGTTTACGACAGATTGCACACTCCATTTGTTTTGTTTACCACATTCTGAGCTAGCTGCCTGGCTGGCTGGCTGGCTGGCACTTGACACACATATCCCGGCGAGCTTTGAAGAGAGGCAAACTTTTTCGGTGGGCCGAAACTCCAGTTCGTCTGCAGTGTCTTTGGCTCCTTTAATTAGTTGCCTTTTGGGCCGGCTTTAGCAGCTGTGTGCCACGGCAAAAAGTGCCCCAACATCATATGCATGATTTGTGAAAAACTTTTAACTGTCCCACATGCTGGTTGATGGAGGACGTTGGCACAGGCTGCTGCTGGTGCTGCCATTGCTGCCGCTGCTGTCTCTTTTCCTGGCTGCTTGCTTTGGCCAAGTTTATGAATTTCATAGCCAAAGTTTTCGCCAACGCATAAAACATGCGCACAATTTGTAAGCTGTTTTTGTTCCTTGACTACATTTCTGGCGGAATCTTTTTGATATCCTTATAGCAGTAACTGGATTTACAAGCGAAGCCATTACCAACTTGCTCTAGCCATAAACAAGTCCCGGCTCGCTCAATTAGCTGATAATGTACGCATTTACGCAGTACGTCATGATATCATAAAGCACAAACAGAATCAAACACGAGCAAAGACTTCAGTTCAAAACCATTCACAAGCGACCTTTCTAAACAACTTTGGCTTGGTTCGTTGAACTTACATGTATATAAATATATATATAATTATAAATATATATGTATATAGTAATACGCAAATTACCGATACGATAAAACGTAAGTGGCAAAGTTTAAAATAAGAAACTCTTATGACGGCATAGAGACTTGATTGTCATTAATATATATAAAATATTTTGTTTTTTTTTTTTTTTCATTATTTTTTTTGCATTAAATCTTATTATGTTTTGGTAGCTCTTGACCGTGAAACATTCAAACGCGCTGACGAAAGTGAAACAATGTATTTAGTTCCGCTCTGTCTAGATGCGAACCGGCTTTCGGTCCAATAGCAGCAACATCTGTGAAATGATGAACTGCTTGGCTCTAGTCAAAGTTGAAGCGTGGGCCAGAGCGGAAGCAGAGGTAGGGAATGGGGCACTTGAGACCGTAAGTGGGAGCATGTGCGGGCATTTGGCTTGCAAATGCTGTGACTTGTCTTAATGACCAAAACTCGGGCCTTAACTGTTGCCGGGTGCTTTGTTGCTATTTGGAGAGACGGAGCAAACAAAGTGTTGGTCATTGTTTGGTTTTTGTGTGTTTATGTCGGCGCTTGGCAAACATTAGAGCGTATAAATATGCCGACAAATTGCGACTATTAATCATTCGACCCATAGATTCCATCGATAACACAATTAGCTTTGGAAATCTATACTAAAATGGTAGGTAGCTGAGGATATCACAAGGATTATTAAACGTTATTCTTCTCGAACTGCCCAAATGTTCAACATCATTGCAGAAACTCTTCATTGCGTGCATGTTTATTGCCGCAGCGACGGCTGCAGTGATTCCTGTCGAACAAGTCAGGCACCGTCGCGATGTCTCTGAGATCGTGAATGAATATATTCCACCACTTGGGGAAGTTGCGGCCGATGTTCCCGTCGAGGATGTCGCCCAAGACCCCACCGCTGTTGGAGAGGATGGATACCGTTACAAAACAGTTCGTCGCCTTAAATACCGTCAACGCCGTGATGTTTCCGAAATTGCCAATGAGTATCTCCCTCCATCTGAAGAGGCAGTTACTGAAATCGCAGTCGAGGAACCCGCCCAGGATACCGCTGTTCTTGGTGATGATGGATACCAATACAAGACTGTCCGCCGTCTAAAGTACCGTCAACGTCGTGATGTGTCCGAGATCGCCAACGAATACTTGCCTCCCGCAGAGGAAGTTGCTACCGAGCTCCCAGTCGAAGAACCCGCCCAGGATACCGCTGTTCTTGGTGATGATGGATACCAATACAAGACTGTCCGCCGTCTAAAGTACCGTCAACGTCGTGATGTTTCCGAGATCGCCAACGAATACTTGCCTCCCGCAGAAGAAGTTGCTACCGAGCTCCCAGTTGAGGAAGCTGAGCCCGCCCAGGACTCCGCTGTTCTCGCTGCTGATGGTTACCAATACAAGACTGTCCGCCGTCTAAAGTACCGTCAACGTCGTGATGTGTCCGAGATCGCCAACGAATACTTGCCTCCCGCAGAAGAAGTTGCCGCCGAGCTCCCGGTTGAGGAAGCTGAGCCCGCCCAGGATACCGCTGTTCTTGGTGATGACGGATACCAATACAAGACTGTCCGTCGCCTGAAGTACCGTCAACGTCGTGATGTTTCCGAGATCCCCAACGAATACTTGCCTCCCGCAGAGGAAGTTGCTACCGAGCTCCCAGTTGAGGAACCCGCCCAGGATACCGCTGTTCTTGGTGATGATGGATACCAATACAAGACTGTCCGTCGCCTGAAGTACCGTCAACGTCGTGATGTTTCCGAGATCGCCAACGAATACTTGCCTCCCGCAGAAGAAGTTGCCACCGAGCTCCCAGTTGAGGAAGCTGAGCCCGCTCAGGATTCCGCTGTTCTCGCTGCTGATGGTTACCAATACAAGACTGTCCGTCGCCTGAAGTACCGTCAACGTCGTGATGTTTCCGAAATCGCCAACGAATACTTGCCTCCCGCAGAAGAAGTTGCCGCGGAGCTCCCGGTTGAGGAAGCTGAGCCCGCCCAGGATACCGCTGTTCTTGGTGATGACGGATACCAATACAAGACTGTCCGTCGCCTGAAGTACCGTCAACGTCGTGATGTTTCCGAGATCCCCAACGAATACTTGCCTCCCGCAGAAGAAGTTGCCACCGAGCTCCCAGTCGAGGAACCCGCTCAGGATTCCGCTGTTCTCGCTGCTGATGGTTACCAATACAAGACTGTCCGTCGCCTGAAGTACCGTCAACGTCGTGATGTTTCCGAAATCGCCAACGAATACTTGCCTCCCGCAGAAGAAGTTGCCGCGGAGCTCCCGGTTGAGGAAGCTGAGCCCGCCCAGGATACCGCTGTTCTTGGTGATGACGGATACCAATACAAGACTGTCCGTCGCCTAAAGTACCGTCAACGTCGTGATGTTTCCGAGATCGCCAACGAGTACTTGCCTCCCGCAGAAGAAGTTGCCACCGAGCTCCCAGTTGAGGAAGCTGAGCCTGCTCAGGATTCCGCTGTTCTCGCTGCTGATGGTTACCAATACAAGACTGTCCGCCGTCTAAAGTACCGTCAACGTCGTGATGTGTCCGAGATCGCCAACGAATACTTGCCTCCCGCAGAAGAAGTTGCCACCGAGCTCCCCGTTGAGGAAGCTGAGCCTGCTCAGGATTCCGCTGTTCTCGCTGCTGATGGTTACCAATATAAGACTGTCCGTCGCCTGAAGTACCGTCAACGTCGTGATGTTTCCGAAATCGCCAACGAATACTTGCCTCCCGCAGAAGAAGTTGCCACCGAGCTCCCCGTTGAGGAAGCTGAGCCTGCTCAGGACTCCGCTGTTCTCGCTGCTGATGGTTACCAATACAAGACTGTCCGTCGCCTGAAGTACCGTCAACGTCGTGATGTTTCCGAAATCGCCAACGAATACTTGCCTCCCGCAGAAGAAGTTGCTACCGAGCTCCCAGTTGAGGAAGCTGAGCCTGCTCAGGACTCCGCTGTTCTCGCTGCTGATGGTTACCAATACAAGACTGTTCGTCGCCTGAAGTATCGTCAACGTCGTGCCTTGTAAACACACCAGCTGCTACCTGCCTGTATACGATTAGAGCCTTTTACACGCCCCACCAACTCCTCCTACTAGGTCGTAAGTAAGCATCCTATTTTGCCATTGTTTAACGATTGAAATCAACAAAATAAATCCAAACGAAAATTGTTATAATATACACACGTCGCGACGTGGGTTATTCTTTGTTCCAAACGAGTGTGCCGAACGGGTCTACAGCCGTCGGTAGGTAGGAGTCAACAACTGGCTGGGAGTGGACGACGTTTTCATAAATTGTATACCTTTTCGCTTAGTTATGACAGCAACAGTTAAGCTCATGGCTCAGCGCACAAGAACGCAATTATCCAAAAGGGACTCGACGGAGGTTGGCGAAACAGACCGCGCCTTAGTCCAGGGAAGAACTTCAACGAACTCTAACAAATACTTTAAGCTATGCTTTTGAAGATGTTAATCTCATGTCAAGTCCACTTTACACACAACGTTAAGGGTTCGGCCAGTGCAGCAGCAAACATGGCTAACAAGGACAAAGTCCTTCATTGATTTGTGTGTGTCTGTGTGTGAGAGTGTATGTGTGTGGTGATGTTTGGTGTTGGCAGAAAAAGTTGTTAAGTTAAAAGGCATTTGAACCGCTGCGGCTAGGATTTCAGTTGGGTCTAACAACTTCCTTTGCTGCGGACCCAACGGCCGGCCAACTAATAATAATTTATCGATCCCCGAGCTAAAGTAGTCACATACGTGTTTCTCCCTATGATTTATGGCGTCCAAAAAACTGCTGTGTATGTGTGAGGGCGTAAGCTGGCATGTGGGCGTGTGTGTCTGTGTGTGTGTGTGGGCGTGCCCCAAAAACAAACTCACCCAACGAAAGGTGCCAGCCAGTCCGACAGCCGGACAGCGAAATTGGTTTAATGTGTGGTTAGACAACTTATTTAACGTTTTTCAAGTGGTTATGCAGGGACAAGTGTGCACAGGTATATATGTAGCTGCATACAGGTGGAGCCCCATTTCACATAACGTATATAAATCATGCAATGGCAAAAGAGACGGCTCACTTATTCATACACAAATCGTGACGATATGCATACACATAAGTAATTGTACCTAGCTAGGGGCTAGCCCTGGGGCAGTTTCGGTTGGCACTGAGGCAGAGGCACATAAATTAAAGGGCCGCTATCAAGGCGACGTTATGGCATCATTAAAGCAATTATCAACGCTGAGTTGAGAGTGAGAGCTGAAACTATTTTTTAATGGCCTTGCCAAATGGATATGTATATGTATTTCTAAGCGAACTTCAAAGCGCAAATCACATAAAATTTTATGAATTATTTCAAATATTTTCAATTACTTCAGACAGTCGAGGGTCGAGTGGTCCCGAGTTCGACAGTCACCCCAGTTAGACAAATGGTAGAGCATAAAAAACCGCATCAAGAAATTTATGCGCCATTCAAGCGTGGAACATTAACACATCCTAAAAAGGATGAGTGGATGTGGATGCCAAGCATATCTATATGTGGCCGACGTTCGACTACATAAACAGCGCAATGAAAGTGAAAATACGAGCAACAGCAACTGCTTCAATATTTAGCTTGATTAAAATTCAAAAGGTCTTGAGTTCACAAGAATGCCAAAACTCAAGTTTTGTTGTCATAGTGTACCCTGTAGTGTTATTGTGGCATATAGGGTATGACATGCGCGTTTGTATGAATGATTATTATGGACTAAAGAAGATATTGTCACACATTCGAAATAGTATACCTGAACGTTGGATAAACATTTATAGACGATCAATCTCATTTCGTAAGATATTAAGTACATATCCGTATATAAAAAAAAGCGATCAGAGATCAGGAGCTAGAGGATGAATAAAGCCCAATTAAATCAAGAGCAAAATCTGAGATGAAATGTTCCCATTAGATAAATCACTCAATGAATACATGAACAAAACTGTTTGCCATTTACAGGCTATTGCCTAGTCGAGCACTCAAAATTCAACCATTTCTGCTTGTATTTTTTGGCTGGCATGCAGCCATAATTCAGCATTTATGGCGTCATTATCGCAAATGCCGAGGGTGATCTAATAAGCAACACAGGGGCAGTCCTCCCGCTGCATGCGCAGCAAAAATGTGTTGGGGGTCGGCGGGTAGAAATCAATTTTGAAGAGCTGAGCTCCCTGATTAGCCCGCACATGCAAATAAACAGGGAGATCCAGCTGCTCGTGCTGGTCAGCAGAGAAAAAACGAGCGGGCGGATGCTATTTGTAGTTGGCATTACTAAGTAAGCCCGGGCATGGAATGGGACGTGAGACTTTGGAATGGTAAAACATGCAGCAGGCAGCAACAATTTTATGGCCAGAATATAATTTATTCAATGGCATTTTGGCGTTCGGGGAGCGCACATGACAAGCAATTGACATTTTTGTGACTTTTGAAAACTATAAAATGTGCAGCCAGACCAGGAGCAGGAGAAGCCAAGGCAAGGCGTAATGATGACGGCCATAACGAGCTGCAGAGAGGCTAGACTGGCTTTGAGGGCATCGTAGTGGCCCACACGAAACAGTTGTTGCTCGACAAAATGATAAAGTTGCGCTTGATTATGTATTTCTTGCCCTCTATCTCGCCTCTTTTCCTATATCTCTGTCACTGTAAAGAAGTAAATACCAAATACCAAATACGACAGACAACAACTAAACTAAAATTGTCAGCGTCATATGTATGTAGCAGGACTTACAGCACATTAAATATACCACCCACAAACAACAAGCTTTTGGTGCTGCTGCTCCACACAGACGACAGCGCCACAAGGACAACGACTGAGGACATTGACGATGTCAGAGCAACGCCCATTCTTTGCTTCAGTTACTCCACTTCGTTCGCCATTTGTGCCGTATGCCGGATATCCTTTTTGACATGTCATTAAATTTTATATACACAATAATTTTTCACAATTTGCTTTATGGCCATTTTAAGAGTCTGTCCGATGTGTGGGTTGAATATATTATATATATATATATATATCAAAAAAGAGTCAGTGCGAGAGAGAGAGAGAGAATGCGCTAGAGAGTGCAAACAGCAATAACAAGTAGAATTTATTGAAAGTAGTTACACTTGGTCAGAAACTATCAATGACTTCAAGTGGCAGCTCAATTTTGATGCACGCTTAAGACTCAAATAAAAATACTTTTTGGCTTTCCCATACTTACGGACGGAAAGTTTTGCACATGCATCGGCTCTTAAAAGGGAGGTAAAATAACATATTTTGATCTTCCAGTAAAAAAACTCAATTATCAAGTCCGAAAGGGGAATTTAAATGCAATTTCTTTTACAAAGTGTGACATATTTTTATAAAGCAAAAACTTCAAGTAAGTTGTGGAATTTGTGTATTAATAATGAATGAAAATAATGTTGATTTTTAATAATTAAATTCAATGTGAAATGTATAAATATTTCTCTAATATTTTAAAAGCATATTCAACCTCTATTTAATAAAATAACCCTTAATAATCTCCTATTAAATTCAACTAATGAGTACAACAATTAGCATTTGGCACTCAATTGGACTTTCTTTTTATGGTATCATTTCAATTTGTACTTTTATTGCCCTAGCTGCTTAAGCTCGTCGTATGCCTTACGATATGGCATCGTCCCATATATCCTATCCCATTGCTAATCAGTGTCTAGCCTCCTAAATGTCAAACCAACAAACCGCAATATGATTATTGCTCAAACTCTGGCAATAAAAACAAATGCAGCCAACTAGAGGCAGAGCTTAGAGCAAACAGAATTCAAATTTAGCATTCTATATAATTTTACGGTCATTAAATATTATTTCAAAATCGAAGCCGCACAGATAGGGGAGAAACTTAAGCCTTTGTCTGTTGGTTTCTCTGGCTTGTGTTTGTTTTTCTCATTGCTGCGTCTTATCTGTTTGGCAGAGCTATTGCAATTCGCTCAATTGAACTGGTTGAAGAAATGAATAAGGAACTTTTGTTAAATGAATAAGTAGTGGAACTATTGTTCAGAGGAATTGTTGCTAAATGTGTTGCTAGACTTTGTTTAGTGCAGCAAAGTTTCATTAGTTAGTTGATTCTGTTCGAGTACTGTTAATATATTAATTTCTATATATTTATCTATATATTTCTTTATAAACTAAACTGATTATTTTATCTATGAGGAGCTAGTTCATGAGCTAGAATTGAACAACAATAGACGACTTTCTCATATTAAACTATATATTCGAAACTCTCTTCATTCACAACTCACTGAAATAACCCACTAAACAACTTTGTCTACGAACTGAACTTGTCCAAAAGTTCCTGAATGGCTGAAAGGACTAAAAGTTTCTATAGTTCATAAAACTCATAAAAGTTGTTCATTAAATTGAACTGTAATTCGCAGCTCTAATGTCCGGCAAGATGTCGAATTGGTAGAATTAGACGTTTTATTATGATACAGTGACTGCTACTAGCTATCGACTGCTGCCTGCTGACTGCTGCCAACTGCCAACTGCTCGCTGCCAGCTGCCAGCTTTCTGCCGCTTGCCGCCTGCCGCCTGCTACCCATTGACTGGTGACTGAAGTGTTTCGGTCTTGGTTTACAATCGATTTGGCATTATGTGGCATTATATGGGAAACCGAGCCAAAGCAACTGAGAGCAAACGCAAATCGAGTCGATGCAAAAGTGAACTTCAAAAAGGCTTCGCAGAAGCAGCTGAATATTTGTTCTAGGAAGGCGAAGTGTGTGTGTGTGTGTGTGTGATAGTGAAGCTGCAGTGGCAACGTTAGCAAGGACTCAAGCAGTCAGTCAGGACACAGCTTCAACTGTCATCCATATATATATAGATAGATATATATGTATATATGTGTAGTTGTACAGACTCACTCTTTGGCAATAAAGGAAATCTTCTTACAAAACATTCGCTTAAGTTTATTCAAACAAACTTAGATAACACACACTCACACACGCACACCCACACACACACACAGAGAGAGAGAGAGAGACTTGTGTGTAGACAGAGACAAAGACGCTTCAATCAGTCAAGCGGAATAAGCAGCGCCGCACGAGCAATCGTACGGCCTGAGCGAACTTTTCCACCTACATGCGAGGACCCCAGCCTCAATTACAATGTGCCTTTTGTTTTATACAGACACACATACATATATAAATATATCTATATACATATGTGTGTTTGTGTGTGTGGCGGGCCAGGGTAAACGCTCCACTTTCTCTCTCATTTCGTTGGCCATTTTGTGCTTTGCTACGTTTGCTTGGATTAAATGTATGGCCGAGTAGCAGTTCAAAACCATGATTACACTTCAATCTATTTTCCTGCCAGTGTCTCTTTTAGCTTGGCCATTTTGTTTTATGTCTTTTGTGTGTGTATGTGTGTGGGGGTGAAATAAGCAACAAAAACAAAGAAGCAAAAAAAAAATGGCATTGTGTTAAGAAAAATGCGTTTCAAAGAGATATAAAATGTTAACATGACCAAAAGACTATAGTCACAGCCCAGGCAACCCGCCCAACGTATTGGATATAAAACATTGAATTTAATCAAAAAGGATTTAGTTGTAGCTGCCTCCGAGAGGGTGGGCGGGCATGTGTGTGGTCGATTTCGTGTCTGTGTCTGTGTGTGTGTGTGAGCAATGGGTTACAATGGCCCGCCTTGACCTTGCGCCTGAAGAGCAAGAAATTCCGCGTTGCCACGTGCCCAGAACATCGTCTCTCGAATGCTATAAAAAAATACACACTCCTTCCACAGTACAACTAGTGTAATATGTGGTAGTAAAGGATGTTCATGTCCTAGCATTATTTTTGGCCATAAAAAGAGTGTGTGAGGCGCATTCAATTAAATCATTTGGCAGCAAATGGGTTAATAACAAATGCAAAAGTGATGAGTTCGGCTTTATGTGGATTGCTGAATTGGCTACAGTTGGGAGTTTTATTGATGGTAGTTGAGAGAGATTAATCGCATTACGGCGTAGCTCAAGTGTAAGTTGTTAGGCTGGAAATTTCCCAATTGAAGTTAATTGTTGGAGCAAGTTTTCTGAGAGAGCTGTGGAAGACAACAGAGGCTACTATCACAGATAAAGTTAAAGAAGATATTTTATAAATTAATTGAGGGTAGGTTTCGGGTAGTATCTGAGAAATATTTTTTAGCTACTCGCACTTAAACATATTTAAGTGCATGTTGACCGGAATTTCATCCGCCTAATTGGTAAACTTGAAGCTAGAAGAAACTAACAATGTAAATTGCTCTTTCAAGTATGACCTTAACTAACAACAATTTAAGCACGCTATAAGCTAACCGTGCATACCTTAGCTAAGCCTCGGCGATCTTCAGAATATGATTCACTTATCTAATCTAAAGTTACTGCAAAAACAATGCACTCCAAGCTCAATGCTGTAAAAACTGTTGCATGCTTTTAGGCTGGCATTAAAATTCAATGGCAGCCATTTTGAAAGTGTGTAAAAGAGATTTTGCAGCAATTTGCAGCCAATTCATAATTAAGTTATTTTGAAAACAACAACAAAAACAAAACGGAGTAAATGCTAACAGTATTAACTAAACTTCGAGCGACGGCAGGAAACGTGCATGGGCGCCCGAGCTGAGGGCGCGACAGCAGACGGCAAAGGGCAGGCAGGCAGGCAGGCAGGAGTTTAACCAACCAAGCGACAACCAACCAGTTGCCAGTAGAGCTCGACTGCTCTCATCCGTTGCTGAGTTCGTCTGGCCAACCACCACGAGACGTGGCAGTGCGTGCACCAAATTCTGACTACGCCGTTTGCCGTACACCGTACGCCGGACACCCGCTGCCGTAGTCATAGGCAGAGAGACCGTGCCGTGGAATTATATTTCCTATGGGCGGTATTTCGAGGTCCGCCTCTTGCACACACAACTGCCGGCGATTGCTCAGACATTATAATTTGCAATCACGTTGAGTGCAGCGGCGGCGACAGCAGCGGCAACAGCGACGTCGACAACGACGAGGACGACTCATTGCCCAAAAAAGGGGGTTGTCCGGTCATGTGCCCTGCTCCTGCTACTGCTTCCGGATCCTTACCCCTGTCTGCTGCCGCCTCGATGTTGCCTGCTGCTGTGGCAAGTGGTTGTTGACTGCCTGATGCTTAGCAAGGTCTTAGCTGTTATTATGCTCATGTGTCACTTTTGCAGTGCTGCTACAGGACATATGCGTATGTATGTATTATATATACAAACATAAATATATATATATATATCTATATATATGTATTCATATTTTATTCAACATTCGCCTGCTCTTGTGGATTTCCTGCTCTCGCTCTCGCTTTCTCTCTCTCTCTCTCTCTCTCGAACTTTTGCCGGCTGTATAGTTCTGTACTCTTCTCAGTCACTCCCTCTCTCTCTTTCTCAGCACCTCTCAGTTTTTATGGCGTCTACAGACATTTTGCCAAGTTAATCTCCGGTTTGTTTTTCTGATAATGGGTTTGTCAACGCTACTTTGTGAGGTCCTCTATTTGAATACCAGTTCATCTGTCTATCCATGCGTGTGTCTATCTCTGTCTATCACTCTCTCTCTCTCTCCTGGTGTCTGTCTGTGTACGTGCGTATGTCTATTTAAATCTGTGTTTGTCTGCATCTGACCTCGCCGCGTACGTATTTTATATTTAAACGGCAGGGCCAATAGGCAACTAAGAAATACCCTGTAAAGCGGCTGTAAGTTAGGACCAGCGCATGTCATCTATAACTTTCAAGCTTAACATCGACTAGCATATACCCTGTAAACTACTTAAACGCCATTAACTGCCACATGTCGAGTTCCATTGTAAATGTAATATAATTAATGATGCTCTATAAATACATTTATATATTTAACTTATTCAATATCAATTTTGAGCCATCCCCTGCCCAGCTGACATCCCATTGCTATTCGCCAATCCTCCCTTGTTGTCGTTTGCCTTTTTCGTCGTCCTCGTGTCGCAGCAGCCCAACTCGTTTTGTGGCATTCATATTAAAATGGTGTTGCTTCATTTCAGCCACGCCCACAAATTTAAGCATATACACGCCCCCAAATTAATCAAGCTGCTGTTGAAATTCTGCACTGTCATTTTTCGGTTAGCTACTGCAGCCTTTGACTCCTGCTCGTGCCCCATTGCCACCTGCTAGGACGCACAATTTTAGGTGGGCGTTGCTGTGCGTGACTTGAGGCAACACTGTACCACGGTGGCCACTAGCACTCGCTGCTTAAACGTCTACCAAGTGTGTGTTTGTGTGTCTGTGTATGTGTCTGTGTCTTATGTCGAGCTGGCAGCCAAGCCCAAGCTGCAGCTGATTTTGACAAGCTCAATTAGAGGCGAGCGCTTAAATGCATTCAGATTTCGGGACTGAGATTGGATTTGGGGCTTGGCTTGTTGGGGACTCGGTAGTTTTTGCAGCGCATTCAACGATATTAAATTAATTGCACTTTTAAGCAGATTGCAGCGCCGTTAAACAGTTCAGCCAGAGGACCAAAAGCTGTTGAGCAAAAACAGCAAATGCACTTGAAGAAATTAAAGGGGTGATTGATATGATTGAGATATATATTTATTTTATATTTTGGAAACAATTTTAGCTAAATTTATATTTAGCTATATATTTTTACAGGTTCTATTATTATAGAATAATATACTTATGATTATATACTTATATACAAAATGAAAATATTTATTTCAATTTATATATAATTCCAGTCAAATCAGACGCAAGTCAGAAAAAAATTTACATCATCTAAAGGGTATACAAAAATTTGCAGTTCCCAGCAAAAACTAATTTTCTCTACTCTCATTTTCCACCCAACGGTTTCTCTCATTTCTAAATTTTTATTAAGACTCCTTAAACTTGCTTCTATTGCGACTCACTGATCATTTTCGTCGAGTGTGCAGTGCAGCGAGCAACAAAGCGAGCATTAATAGCTTCAGCTTATGCAGTTGCCAGCAGCAAAGCCAAGCGCAAGCCCAATCCCAATGCCAATCCCAATCCTTGGCCCACATTGACTTCAATTGCACGCACAGGTGGATAGAGGTAGGTGTATAAAGGTGGCATAGAGAAGGAAATGGGTTGTTTTCCAGGATCCACACGTTGCACTCAAGATGATAATCATGTTTACGTGGCGCAAGTTAAATTGCTAGCGTAATGGACTAACAGCAGGTGAGAGCAAGTGGTGGAGATGCAGTAGTTGCTGCAGCTGCAGTTGTTGTTGCTGTTGGATCTCAGCTCATGCGTGCCTTCAGCTGTCAGCAACACATTTGGAGTTGCTGCTGCTGATGCTGCTGCTGCTGCTTGCAAGTGGCCAACGAGGCTGGCAAAAAAACGCATTTGTTTGGCCGAAACGGATCGCAGATCCCACGTCCTGCTGCTCCTCTTGTTGCTGTGCGCTTCATTGGACAACTGAATATGCAAATTGAATTGAGCGTATTATCGACGAAGGCAGCGGCGGTGCCAGCTGCAGGTAAGCTGCCGCCCAACAGCCAGTAGCCTCCAGCCACCCGTCTCCTGCTACCCCAGCCAGTCATCAACATCAACATAATCGCTCAAGCCAAGGGATTTGCATGCCATTGTGTAGGTGTGTGCGAGTGTGTGTGTGTGAGAGCGGGGGCCAGTTAAGATGGCAAATGGTGCACAAAATTAAAATTTTAATGGACAGCAGCTGACGCTTGTTTTGGCTCTACTTCTAGCTTTGGCTCTGGCTCTGGCTCTGGCTTTTGGCCCAAACAATGGCTAAGCAACATCGCTGTGCGCTTCGGCTCGCAAGCCACATGCATGGGGCTGTTCAAAAATCATTGCATACATTCAGGCGGCACATGAATACGGATGAATACGAAAGTATTGCATACTTTTAGCTGCACATGAATACCACTGATTTTACCTAGCGGAACTATAAGTTTAATATAACAAACCAAATCGTTTAGTAATTTTCTTTAAATTTGTAATATAATTTCTGCAATATATTATTAATTCCAATCAAAGTTAATTTTTGCTCATTAATCAATTACTTATAGCAAAATCTGATAGAATACATATGTATTTTAGGTTCTGATTTCATTCGATTTATGTATATAATGCATATACATACATACTTTGAGGCGACGGCTGAATGAGAATAAATTTATTAAGCTAATTATATTACGCCCGCCCTAGCTCTTGCTGCTACTCTCTTACTCTCGCTCTCCCACACTCTCTTTCTTTGGCATGCTCTGCTTACGCTGTTTCTCTGCTCAATTCTCTTGCTGATTGACGTACGTAAACAATAAGTGCGACAAGTGCCTACGGCGGGACAGCTAAAAACATACAAATGTATACATATATATATTTCCATATATATACCTATACATATGTCTGTATCTGTAGCGACGCATTGCCGCTCAGCAATCCGCTGGCCAGTCAACGCCGAGCGCTGAGCCCGAGCGGCCGCGAGTTTCACTCAACAACAAAAGCAAAACAACATTTTACAAAAATGTATAAAATTAGCGCAATGTAAAAACAGAAAGCAAAATCAACTTGGAAAACTGCGCCGGCACAGTGGCTGCCGATTCTTGCTGCAGCAATAAATAGTCAAGGAATACACACACACACACATACACAGCACTGTTGACCATGCCCATAACATCGCCGCCGCCCAATCGACGGCAGCTACTGCGCAGCGTTGAAAGCTTACGCGGACGCGTTTGTCAAATATTAAATTGTGTTATTAATTTGCACATTGAATTTTTGGTAATTGAAGAGAGCAAAAAACAAAACAAAAATTCCTTAAAAAAGCGCATAAAGTGTAATTCGCGTCACATGTCGAGTGCATAAGTCATGCGAAAGAGACAGCGCGCGAGGGCGGCTGAGAGCGTGTAAGAGAGAGGGAGAGAGAGAGCGTGCGTGTGTGAGTTTATGTCAAATAACATTTGTTGTTGAAAGCTCTCGACAATTGATATGACACAAACCGGCAGACATGTCAACTATTTATTTATATTAATATACCCTACTAAGAGATATTATCAATTTGAATTCCATTTCGTAACACATTGAAGTGCATAGATGCTATTGTAAGAAAAAAACTCTAGTCTAGGAGTGTTGTATGAATAATATATATTTCTGTAGTCTAGGAGTGTTGTATAAACAATATATATTATTTATTTCATTTGTATTTATTCAAGAGAAGTCTCTATTTTTATGACTTGCTGATAGAATACTTTAGACGATATTATACTACGTTGAATCTAGAATCCTTTTTGTATTGAAAGTCAATTGAATTTAATTTAAAGACAAATACAAGTGGACAGCCGAACCCGCTTGACCTTTCATCTAAGCAACTTAACTTAGGGTACTTGCTGGTCGCTCACTCCAAATTGAAAACACTAAATTGTTTTAATTCACATGTGGCATGCCGTTATCGTAACTCGGCTTTCACTCCAACTTCCAGTTATCAGTTATTAAATGTTATCAACAGCTGTAAAGTGTCATTCATGCAAACACCACTAACTCAACACCTTAAGCTATCGCTCCCTCTCCCTCTCTCTTCCACCCTCTCTCTCTTACTCTCTCTCTCTCTATCTGTCTGTCCCTCTAGTAATACAGCGTTGCAGCTGCACTCGAATTCAGTTCAATTGTTAACAGTTGCGACACAGATTTCGTACAAGTTAATGCAATTATAGCTGGCCACTGGGTGCAACTAAACACAATATGGAACACGCTCTCAGACTCTGCTCGGCTGCTTGTCTAGACAATGGGTAATTATCAAGATGATTCGCATACATTTTGCAATGCCGGCAAGATCTTGAATTGCCTATTGACTAATCTAAACTATGAGAAAGAGATTTCATTACGTTATGTTAATAAGCATCATATTTTGCCTATTTCTTATTTGCCTAGCCATCGTCATTATCTGACCCACTGTAAGCGGGCGTGATATGGGGCGTGGCCGTTGGCTGACATGCATTTTGACATGGAGCTTAGCTTGCGTGGTTCAGAGCATTTGCTAATTGGCAGCTAATAGTTGAAAGGCGAACAGTAGTAGGTGGCAAATGCATAGATTTTAGTTAACTGAAACACGAGCTGTCAACGGTGAATGCATATGCCAAAGGCATACCGTGTAATTAATTGAAATGGGTTAGCGCGTGTTTGATGAGGGATGTTGGGGTAGAATAAAACCCAGTTGAGGTAGCTTAACATTATCAGAGATTATTAATATTTTAATTGTTGTTGTCAATATAATTATTCACATTATTATCATCATTATTTTCGTTGTATTCAATATTATTGATATTTTAATCATCAAAAGTCCCAGACTGTGATTATTATGAATTCTTATATAGCCTACAATTCTTATCACCATCATTGTTATAGGTAATACTATTATGATAATTATTGTTATCATCATTCAAAGCATTTCACTATGAACATGCTTAAGTATCAGTCTTAAAGGCCTTAAAAAGCAATTCGCAAAGTAAACACAGAATCGAAGGACAATATCATTTAGAGGCCATCCACTCGTCGATCATTCTTATCTATCTAGCTCTTACCTATTTAAGGCCTCCAGGCCGGGGCTATCAATGAGCGTAACGGTGTTATTTGATACCGTGTCAGGCGTCGCGCTTCTCGCGTCTCGCGCCTTGTCGCAAATCGAGCAAACTAAGCGATTTAAGTTTTAATCTAATTTTCAATCGCACCTCTTGCGGGTGCTATTGCAGGTGCTCGAATCGAATGTGGCCGCATTGCTGGATGAGGTGAGATGCCTGAACGATGACTACGCCGAGGTGCAGCGCTTGGATCAAATGATCGAGACACTGCGTGACTACAGTGGACCCACCATATGCCACGAGTGGCCATATCCTTTGATTTTTAGGGGCACAATCGACGAGGCACACGTCGCACAAATACTCAACACAACGGAACTAGTTCCGGAGCCATCGCCAGCAACAGTCAGTGCCAAGGATGAGCTGTCGAAGCGGACGGAACTGGAAGCGAGCGAGCTAGCTGGCCTAAGCAGACGTTCAAAACTGTGGCGGTTCACGCGAACCAGATCAGCGGCGCGAAAAACAGAACAAGCTAGTCCAAGCTGATGAACAGTTGGAAACTACTAATGCAGTCGGAACTCGACACAATAATCGAAATCATGACAATCGACTACAACTAGATCAGCTCCTAGAATAGAATAAGGAACTAGTCTTAGCTGATTGAGAGGTTTGTTTCCTCTATGTGAAGGAATACCAAAAAATATATGTTTATGCTTAAGCGATAAATGTCGAGCTAATGTGTTGGTGGTTTGTGCTGCTGTTCGTCTAATTGACTGCGGTCAATCGAAGCATCGACCCGGGAGGGGCCTTTCCCTTCCCATCTACCCACGTGATGCGTAACCGCAGGCGTCGCATTCAAGATTTTTGCGGCGCTGACAGAAGCAGGCATAGCTTTTGACATGAGACTGTGGCTTAAATTGAGGCACAGCCTGTTTACACAAAGAAAACATAGCCGCAATCTCCACACCTCCTCATTGAAGCAAGGAACCGCAACAGGTTGCCGCATCTAATTAAAATGACCTTTGTTAACGGAGTTATAACTGTGAATGCGAATAGAAGAGCTAATACAAATAGCAATCACACCTGTAATACCCTAGCAAAGAGTATACTTATGTATATCAGCGTAAGGCATGATTTCTAAATTGATGAGATCTTTCTATGAACATATCGTATCAAAGGGCAATCGGTATATCTAAGATATCTTAATTCTCTTAATTACACACAGAGTATTATGTTTCTGTATGTTAACTCAATCAAACCACATATTGACAGGTTTTACTATACCTTATGATGATGGGCTTACAAATCCATATTCATTTTCTCTAAAATATTAAATTACTTCCATGGTAACTGATCTATATTTATAGAAGTATCTTACAGTTTATAATAAATTCTATAGAACAGCAATGTTTACAGTCAAATACGGGAATTGTTCAGCGATCAGTCAATTATGATATATAATCCATTTCAGTTATTTGATAATACAAGAGAAATGTATTTTATTTACTTATTGCTACGATATTACGATAAATTCTATTGAGTAGTTCAGCGGCTTATATATAGTTAATCACAATCGAATGAGCAACTATATTCTGAAATCCTTACAAGATGAATCAGTGAACAAAATGAACTAGTTCACGAAATTGAAAACGAATAACCTAGACCCTTTTCAAATTACCCCTTAGTAAATTATACACATGAATATACTAATCATAGGGTATTCCATTGTTGTTCATTATTTTCCATTTATTAAATTTGTTATTGTTTTTCGTCTGGTTACTTTTGTTGTCGCGTTATTAATTATACATAAACCCTGAGAGAAGTAAAACAATAATAAAGCGCTTCTACATAGTTGTGTATGTATGTGTGTGTGAGTGTGTAAATGCTTTTGTTTGCTGTAAATTATTCATAACGGTATTATCAGCTTTTCTGCGCGCTGCCTGGTTGATTAAATTGCTCGGCCAGCGCTGAGGGCCAAGGAAGAACAACGAAAAGCTAATGATGCCACACAAACACAGATGTGTATATGTATAAATAGCACACACACTCACACACACAGTAGTCCCTCGCTCGCTCACCCTTCCTCCATCTGCCTCTCTCTCTCTATCTCTGTTTACCACGCAATTTTTCTGCACAATTTATCAACTCTTTTCTACTATGCGATTGTGTCTCTCTCTCTGTGTGTGTGTGTTGTGTCTGTGTGCGAGCTTGGTCAGGGACAATTGCAGTAGCGCGCCATAATTATTTAAAAAAAAAGAAGAAAGAAAAAGCAACAGAAACAACAACAACAGCCGCAACAATTGAGATAATGAGCGCGTGCAGAGTAAAGCAAAAAGCGAAAGTGAAAATATCGCCAAGGTTGACGAGACGAGTGCAGGGGGGGAGTTGTGCGCGCACGGGGTCAAAGGTTGAAGCCGCGCTGCAGTCTTTATCTGTCGCACAGGGCAGCAACGAGACAACAATTTAACCAAGCTTTTGAAACATGCAAAAGTCTGAAAAATTAATGGCCCAAAAGGATGTCAACAACAGGAGCTTCGGTTAACCCAGTGGCGGGCGGCTGGGGCGGCGTAGGTCTAAAGGACGTGGCCTATCAATGACAATGGCATTAAATAAACCAACGACGCAATGCAATGGCCAACAATTTGCAAAAGTTTATGCAACTTTTGTAACTTTAAACTTGAACATAACAAATTGTTGCGCAACACTTGAGCAATGCGGCAGCAAAGAAAACTCCAAGTGCAACTGGTGGTAAGTGCTGAAGGAGTGCAGGAGGAGCAAGTGGAAGGACAAAGGAAGCCGATTTTACAAACTTAGAATTAGCGGAAAATAAGCTGACCTTTGTGTGTGGCTATTTTTGGAACTAGTTCATATTTTGCACTCGCAGAATAAGGCTTATAGATTCCTGATCACTATCAACTTCTGCCTCTGTCACTGTTTTTCCTCTCTCTCTCTCTCTCTCTCTCTCTCTCTCTCTCTCTCTCTCTCTCTATCTATGTATATCACTCTCTATTTCTCTATCATTTTCTCTCTGTATTCTTTTGTTCTCTCCTGTCTCGCTCTCTTTCTTAGTATCTCCCTTTAAGTAATTTATTCTTTCTATCTCTCTTTCTCATCGTCTTACTTTCTCCTTCTATCTATATATATATCCCTTTCTTTCTCACTCTGTCTGTTTCTTTGTGAGGCTCTTCTTTCACAAATATCGCATGCAATTATTTTCTACAACGCTGCCCATTGTTCCGCTTACTCAATTACTGTTATATCATTAAGAAATCCTTGTACTTGTTTCGCACTTGTTGCTGTCCTCGTCTAGTTCATTGAACGCAGCCAACAATAACAATTATCGTGATGGGCCTTAAACTTGGCTAACTGCCTGTTTGCCTCATCCGCTGCACACCCATACAATCACACACGCGCTCACCCACACACGCACACACTCGCCCGGCTGCCTTGGTTGCCAATCAACAGCCGAGTTATTGAACCCTTTGGAGCAACTGCAATTAACAGCCCAGACATTGAGGCAGCTCCTGTTGCTGTTTTTCGACTAGCTGGGCTTCTGCTAGTTGAAGCAAAACATTTTCGCCAACGCACGCACATTCCAGTCAAGCTTTTTTTTTTCTTTTGCTTTATGTCCTTTTTTTTATGACAACAATCAAATTCGAATTGTTGCTGTCTTCGATTTCGCAAAGCTCATCCCGCCTCCCTCTCGCACGCATTTCTTTACTAGCACAGCTTAACGGGCCTGTCCATGCGACTGCTCTCTTCTTATGTGTCGACTTGCCTGCGCTGTGGTGCGTGCTAATTGTTGAGTGCCTCCAACTTGACGAATGCATATGCGACTGTCTCTATCTCACTCCAGCATGTGCGCTGCGTTTGTCATTTAGCTATTGCATATGCAAAAGGCAGGCGAAAAAGGGCAAAGAAAAAGAATGGCAGCAGCAGCAGCAGCAGCAGCGGTAGCAGCCAGTGCTGCCAGACAGGCAAACTGGCACGTGAATCCATTATGCTGGCAGCCAATTATGTGCGTGTCTCTCCACTCAAAGCTCTTTCGCAGTCAGTGCTGCCGATTTAGCCTATTTTAGGCTAGATCTAGGCAATTTGTAATTGGGTCGAGCCTATTGATAAGAAACCAGAAAGTAAGGCAGGATACGCATTAGTGCTAGTCCTTAAGAGAACTATAGAACAGCAGAAATTGATGTCCCTCCAGACTGTCTGACAAACGAAGAAGACCTACATACGATCATTTAAGTTGTCTATAAGTATGCAGCAGCACCGAAGCTAGAATGAGAGAGTGTTCCCATTGGTCAGTGAATGTTCGACTGCAACGGCCTCTACCTGGCGTCGGGCTCAACAACTGAGCGCGAGTATGTGTTTGAGTAGAAGTCGCCCTATATAAAGGGCAGCAGCTGCAGCATTTCTTCAGTCGCCGAGGCCTGGTGGATATATTAAATGGTCGTTCAGCTGAGTAATAAAGTTTTGGAGGAAATATTTAAAGGAAATAATTAGGGGAAACTTTTTGAGAAAACTCTAGCCTACTAGCCTCTAGCCTTTTTTTGGCCAATATTTAACCAGAATCCAACATATTTCTTAGCTCAGCAGCTGCCAACACTGTTCGCAGTGGGTCGTCTCTGGGTGTTGCCATACGCAATTCTAACTGTTTTCATCAGCAACAGTCATAATAAAAACAACAACAACAAGGAGCATAGCAGCTACAGCAAAAGCCTGCAAATATGTTTTTAATGCAAACGACTTTGGCTTTTCATGCACGGCCAAGGTGAACGCTGAGCGCGCTTGGTTAAAGTTAATGGCAAAGTTAATAAAACTACTTAAAGTCGAATATGTTGATAATCTTTTAATGGCAGTCACGATTGAAAATATGTACATATATGAAGGAGAAATTTAATTTGATTTAATATAATTTGCTTTACGCTAAGATTTAGCTTATAGGGAATGGAATGTTACGTGTGGAGGAGATATACATATGTATATATATATTTGACATATTATCTTGAACAGTATCCCAAGATAAATCGATCTTTCAGTAAAGAACTATAGTTCTATACGGTTCAGAAGCTTAGTTATTATTTAGAGCCAATTTTCAACTAGGAAAGCATCAATAATTAGAGTTTTGGCTGGTTAACTATATAGTTTACTTCAATTACTATGCTATATTAAAATAGGCAGGGTAGTTTGATGAATATGTTAGTTAACACAGATATAAGCATACATTTTCAATTAAACATTTATTATCATATCTTTGTTTTCATATCTCAACATATCTTCACATACCTCACACATCTAAATATCGATAGACCTCATGGAACCTGTTGTAGCGCCCAATGAAAATGCAAGCAGTTGAAGGCAATGTTTTGGTATGTTTAGAAGACAGAAGTAAAAGCGGATGTCAGTTGAACCTAATATACGAATGACTGTCTCTCTGGCCGTTTGTCGCTTTGACTGCCGCCCTAAAAGCGCTTTAAATAAACAAACTAATAGCGAAAATCACGAAGCAATAGGCATGGTAATAGCTTAGCGGTATAGTTAGAGCGAGCGAGAGAGCGGCCCAGAGCGAAAGGGACAGCGAGCGACCGAGCGACCTGTCTGCTACTGTCTTCTGCAGGTCTATGGCAACCGGGGCCAACAATTTGCTACATGTGTGTGTGTATAACCCGAATAAACAAACTAATAAAACATGCCCATGCCCTTTGGTAGACCAAAACCAAAACGGAAAAAAAGGAGAAAAATATAAATAAAAAATAGCTCAAAGACTGAAGCAGCGAGAAGCAGCGAGGAGCTCCGCACAGGAGCAGCAGCAACAGCAGCAGCAGCAGCAAAAGCAAATCGCGTTCTAATTGAAAACAAAATTTCATAGAGAGAAAGCATTAAAATAAAATACAAAATTAGATAACAGGAGAAGCAAACGAGAACGAGAAACACTTTCAGTCGACATCGAGTTCGTTTGGCCAATCGACTGCAAGGATTTGCTCTGGCAGGATAAGTAGACGGCGATTATGCAACGCAGCTGGCTGCTTTGTTAAGAGTTGGAAAACATAATCATAATGTCCCTGCCTGTTGACGAATCGTTTGTGAACGAACAGCGATTATGAAACACAAACGTGGAAGTCAAGGCGCAGAGCAGCAGGACGACAGGAGCAGCTGGTCCTGGAGCTGGAGCTGGAACGGGAGCAGGAGCAGGCGCTGGAGGAGCTGCGGCGGCTGCAGCGGCTACAATTGCCAGGCGACGCACATTGATGTCAATGGCACAATGTCACGGTAGATCTATGCTAATCGATGAGCCAATTGAGCCACAGCAGCTACAACAACAACAACTACAGCAACAGCAACAACAACAACAACAAGTGCAACAAAACTATTTACCTCAAACATCTTTGCTGAAAATCGAACCGTTTGTTCCTAGCTTAAATCAACGTCTGCGCCGGCGTCCCATCGGTCGCTCCCACAGCACCCTCAGCCACAATGCCATACAGAAGCGTGTGGCAGCTGCTACCACCACTCAACCGCCCGCAGAGCTGCTGGTGGGCCACGGCCAGTCGCAGCAGCAGCTGAAGCGCAGCTATGCCGCAGCCGCTCAGCTGCGCAGCCAGCAGCGGCTGCAACGCGGCACCATCACGCGTCAACGATCCAAGTCCACCTCCTCGTCGGCTGCCTCCAACAGCTGTCGGCCGGCGACGACGGCAACCACTGCCGCGGCTGTTGGCGCCGTGGTCAGTGCTGCCACGCCCCACACTCTGGTGGGCAGCACGGGTGGCACGCTGGTGAGTGGTGCGATTGTCACCCCACAGCCGAACGGCATCTGTCGCATCCAGCGGCTGGCCAAGGAGCGCGAGGAGCTGCCCGATCGCATCAATTACGATCGCAGGGGTCTAACTGCCATACCCATATTCGAGAACGAGCCCAACCTGCGGCTTCTCTCGCTGCAGCACAATCTGATCAACACTTTTCACATACCCAAGGAGCTGCCAGTGGTGCCAGCGCAGCAGCAGCAGCCGACGCCGCGGGAGAACCAGCCAAGCAATCAGAGTAAGTGCAGAGCTCTAGGTAATTGAATCCTCCTCCTAAAACCGCGTCTCTTTAGCCACAAACAACAAGGGTCAAGCGGAGCAGCGATCTGGTCGGCGAGGCCAACCAGGTGGACCTGGTGGACCCGCCCATTCGCGTCTCACACGAGCCTTGAGCACTGTCAGCAACACCCAGAATGCCTCACGTCTGTCGCCCAAGTCGGGCAGCCCGTGCTCCGGCAGTCCGCTGACTGCCCAGGCGCTGGCCATCAATGGACCGCAGCGCGCCAAGTTGACCAAGCGCGGCTTCAATTATGGCCAGGCGCAGCTGACGCCGCCGCCAGCGCTGCGGCTGCGACACGGCCTGGAGAAGTCGAAGAGCTTCGTGTCGAACAGCCTGCAGGCCATGAAGCACCAGCATCAGTTGATGCAGCGACGCCAGCTGCTGAAGGCGCAGGCACTGCTGGCGGGCAGCCAACAGCTGCAGAGCTGCGAGGAGAGCAGCAGCGCCTTGAACAACAGCACTCTCTCGCTCATAGGCGGCGAGGAGGAGGAGCCTGTGAGCATCGCCTCCAGCGCGCAGCTCGAGCTGAGCATTAAGAACAAGCAGTTGAGTCTGAGTGCCAGCTATGGCATCATCTTCCACCAGCTGGTCTTCCTCGACCTCTACGACAACCAGATCGAACGCATCGCCAATCTGGATGGGCTGCCTGTGCTCTCGGTGCTGCTGCTTGGCAAGAATCGCATCACGGATATCGGCGGCCTGGCCTCGCTGAAGGGGACGCTGCGCGTCCTAGATCTGCACGGCAATAAGCTAACCACCCTGGGCAGCCGAATCAACTGCCTCCATCTGCTGAAATCCCTCAATCTGGCTGGCAATCAAATCAGGCAAATCAATCAGCAGGACTTCCAGGGTCTGCGCAGCCTGCGTGAGTTGAACTTGAAGCGGAACAAGCTGCGGCGCATCAATGGCTTTCAGCACTTGGTGGCGCTGGAGCGGCTCTGGCTGTGCCACAACGAGCTGCACAAGGTGGACGACATGGCGAGCATAGCGCGTGCCGCTCGCCTCCTGGAGGTGACCATCGAAAACAATCCGGTGTCGCTGGCCGGTGATTGTGTTTCCTTCCTGGTCTCGCATTTGCCTTTGCTGCAATCGCTCAGCCAGATGCCCATCACGGAGCAAGTGCGTCGCTCGGCGCTCGCTTGGCGACAGCACAAGGAGCAGGCCCAGGCGACGCATGGCAGCTCCGATGCCTATCACAGCAGTCGCCGGGAGGAGGTCATCTCGAATGCGCGCACCAATTGGGAGCTGTTGAGGTCGCAGCAAACGCTGGGCCGGCCCAAGGGCAAGCTGACCAGCGAGCTGGCCAAGATCAATGAATCGAATGAGGCAGCTGTCTCTGAGGAGCCGGAACCGGAACCAGAGCCGGAGCAGCCACAGGTGCAGCCTCGCGACGAGCTGGCCGAGCTGCAGGCGCTGTTCAAGCTGCCACTTATAGCGGCGCAGAAACCCAAACTGGAAGAGGAGGATGCCTCCTCGGAGGCCTCTAGTCTGGGGCCCAATGTGGACTCCTCTTCGAGCTGTTACAGCACGGACAATGAGGATCCAGGCAGACAGCAGAAATCGGCCATCGACGAAAACTCCAATAAGCTACTCAGTCCAACAACTCCTGCTCCTGCCTCGCCTCAGCCACGGCCTGGGACACCTTCGTCGCCGGCTGATGGCGAACGTCTTGCTTCGCCCACGCCTCCCTCGGTAATACTGACGCCCCATGCCTCAAGCACATCTGTCAGCGCTGCCACGCCCCCGCCCACGTCCACACAGACGCCAACGCCTCCGCCCTCAACAGCAACATTGCCGCTGCCTGCCTCCTCCGCCTCCAGCGCAGCTGCCACTCGTCCGGGCAGCAGCAAGCAACGTCTGCGCCAGACGCCCATCTCGCAGCAGCAGCTGGGCCTACAATTGAATCGAGGTGCCAATCCCAGCAGCTGCAGGCGTTACATGACTGGCAGCCTGGTGCGCGCGCAGACCATCAGCAGCAGCAGCGCCAGCAACAGCAGCAGCTCCAACAGCGCAGGACGCGCGAAGCAGAGCAACAACAGCTCGAATCAGACGGGCAGCAACGTTGTCTCGCTGCCACAGAGCAAGGCGGGCACAGCAGCTCCGACTGCAGCAGCCACGCCCACAGCCTCGAGCACGCCCACACCGAGCACTGCCATAACGGTATCGAAGCCCAGCGCCGCGGAGCGGGAGCGAGAGCAGGGCGGCGATTACCTCATCGAGATCTGTGGCCGATATCTGAATATCTATGGCCAGGGCGCGCTGCGCTTCATCGACAAGCAATGGAATCCATCCAAGGCGAACGATGTGCACACGCTCAACTTTAGCTACATCAATTTCAATAGCATTGTCTGCATGCTGGGCAGGATTAAGATACGGTTTCCGCATGCCGAGCATTTCGTTTTCAGGGAGACGAACATCAGTTCGCTAGGTCAGTTGAATGCGCTGGCCGAGCTGCAGGGATTGACTTCGCTGGTCATCGATGTCGAAGGCAATAACATAACGAGTAAGCCAGCCTGGAGAGCTTATGCCATCTACAGACTCTCGCACTGGGGCCTGAAGCAGCTCAATGGCCAGGAGGTCACTGAGGCGGAGACAGAGGCGGCGAATGCCATGTATGCGGGCCTGTCCAATTTGGTGCTCTGGTCCATGCCGGAGGGCATGTTGCAGCCGCTGCTGGCCCGCCTGCGTCTCGACGAGAGCTGCACGGCCAGCAAGCTGTCTCCCAAGGAGTGGCTGCAGCGCCCGGAAAACAAATCTCTACGCCTTGTAGTCGGCAAGGAGGCTCTGCAATGGAAGAAGACAACTGCCACGACGACGACGACGACCACTGGTGGTGATGGTGGTATGATTGCCATGGCACCTAGTGTCAGGGATCGAGGTAGACAGCACTTTGCGCTAATCCTGGAGAACACCTGCAACGCCGTCGAGAAACTGCACAAGCTGGAGACGCTCTGGCCCAGCATGTTGTTGGATATAGTTCGGAACACGCTGCTCGACTATTCACAACTGGATGTCTATGTACGGAATCTAATGGCAGAGCTGATGAAGTGAGTCCTTAGAGAACTGGGTAGAGGTGGCAAACCAGGAATCCTCACTAGAACATTGCCTGTGTAGACTTACAACGCTTCTTTAGTGGAGAATCAGTAAACGTAATTCCTATGATCCTAGGCATTTATCCAACTCGTGACGGGCAACAAGCCTGCATATAGTCCAATTTTTATATATATTTAACATTAAACTTAAACAATAATAATAATAAAACAAAAATTAAACAAATAGTTACTAATATTTCGATATATATGACGGACAAATGGATATAGTTCAGTAATTTAAATTAGATTTTTATGATTGTTCTTTCTTCGTCTATTAAATATATCCTTAGTTAATTAGGATTTCCTCTGCAAGAGTATAAAGTGGCTTGCCTCTAGCACCCTTACATTAAAGCTTGTTCAACCCATGCAAATGCCATACCATATATACATATATCGTAACCCTATCGAAACCTTAGCTAAACAATTAATTAACCTAAACAATATCGCTGACTACTTGGCCTCCGCTTTGTCCTCATCGTTGCTGTTCTTCGCCGACTTTTGGGCCTTTGGCAGTTTTTCTACATAAATGTTGAGGATGGCTTCGATGCCCGGATAGAGAACAAAATTTGTGGTGCGTATTTTCTTGTCAATCAGATAGGATGTCACCGAGTCCGTATTGAAGGCAATGTCCATGGCATCGCTGTGATTAATCTTGTCTAGCTGATTGCGTGCGACCTTAATCACACAATTCTCAAACGCGTTGATTTTGATGCTGAGATCGAGTTGGTAGGCGGCATCCACGTCGGGCCAGTGCTGTGCCAGCACATCCTCTGTCCACTGCAGCTCCTCACTCTCCGCATTCAGGCGACCCGGTATGGAGACAAACTTCGACCACAGCTCGGAGGCAAAGTGCGGCGCCATGGGAGCCAGCATGATGATCTGTGCAGCCAAAGCGCGCTCAAACTGTTTGCCCAGGCGTTGAATGTGCTTGGGTGTGCGCTGGAGAAATGGAGAAGAAGCTGATTAGTCAAGTATAGTGGGAGTAATTCAACCTACTCTTAAGGAATTCGTTAATCCCTGCATTTTGGATATGGCCACGCTCAGCTGATGCGCGTGGCGATAGTTAAAGGTGGCACCTTTCACATAGAAATTGCGGGCATCAAAGAGCTTTGCATCCTCGGCCAGAAATGCTTCGCTGGATGTGTCCACTGGCTCATCTGGCTGTTGCTCCTCGCGAGCTGCCTTAAAGTCGTCCAAGGTTAGCCACAAGCGCTTTTGCCAGTTGAGTATGCCAGGAAAAGCTGAAAAATAATTAAATTTAGATATATTAAATGTAAATTTATACAAAAATACGACTCACTGGCGCTCGACCAGTTGCGATGTGATGTGGGGGCCACGTCTGCAAGAATAATCAGCCTGGCTGTATCCGTGCCGTACTCATTGAAGATATCATCTGGCTCGACGCCATTCAGCTTGGACTTGGACATCTTCTCCCAGCTCATGACCACAGGCTCCTTGGTGGCCTTCAGCAGCGCTTGATTCTTTTTGGCATTCACAATCTCCACCTCCGACTCGCGTACATATCGACCGCTACCCTTGACTCTATAGGAACGCGACATGACCATGCCCTGAACAAGCAGGCGAGAGAAAGGCTCCGAGGTGGGGGACAGCCCGCAGCTGTGCAGGAAGTGATTCATGAACCGGGCATAGTAAAGATGCAGCACAGCATGTTCTTTGCCGCCTATATACAGGTCCACAGGCATGAAATCGTTCGCCAGCTTGGCATCAAAGATCTCATTAGGATTATGCGCATCCAGATAGCGCAGATAGTACCAAGAGCTGTCCACAAAAGTGTCCATCGTATCAGTTTCCCGCTGCGCCCCGGATTGCCCACATTTTGGACAGTCGCAGAGCAGCGAATCCTTGCCAGCATCACGCGGAGGCAGTGAAACGGGCAACTGTTCCTCCGGCACGGGCACAGCTCCGCATTTGGAACAGTGTACAATGGGTATGGGTGTGCCCCAGTAGCGTTGCCGTGAGATGAGCCAATCCTGCAGCTTGGAGGAAACGCGATAGCCACCAACATTTAGTCGACTTGCTGCCTGTAGCACCTCTTTGCGCAGCTGCTCCCAGTTGCCCGGGTTAATATGTTCCTCATCTTTGTTAGTGATGCAGAAGGCCAGGCCCAGGCTGTCCCACAGCTCACGGTCCTCGGCGCGGAAGGTGGGCGCGGCTAAGTAGACATCACAATCCGCTGGGAAAGCAGCCTCATCATTGAAGACCACCGGGATCGTAGTCTCCGCAAATGGATTCTCCACGCTCAACTGTTCCGCATTGCTTAGCTTCTTTAGGTAATGCTTATTGCGCAGCACGAGGAATGCATGTGGATCCTTGAGATGCTCCGGATTAGGCGTCCAAACGCGCAGCAGATTCGAGGCAGAAGTTGGCAGTGTAAAGGCATAGCCATTGCACTCCCCAATCCAATGGCGCTGCAGATTTATAATATCTCGCCAATCGCGCAGTGTGGGATCATCGAGGCCGTCGAGCAGCTGCTTGGCGTACGCGGTTGTGCGTATGAACCACTGCTTCAACAGTTTCTTCTCCACCTTGGCACCGGAGCGCCAGGAGCAGCCATTGGCATCCACCTGCTCATCAGCAAGAACTGTTTTGTCCACTGGATCCCAGTTGACCAGAGCCTCGTTTTGATAGGCCAGCCCTCGTTTGTGCAGCATGAGAAACAAGCTCTGCGTCCACTTGTAGTACTCGGGACTGCTGGACGACAGCTCGTGTGCCCAGTCGAAGGAGCAGCCCAGTCGTTCCAATTGTTGCTTCATTTGTGCGATATTCTTTTTGGTCCATTCAGCTGGCGCAACGCCTCGTTCATTGGCCGCATTCTCGGCGGGCAGACCAAATGAATCCCAGCCAATGGGCTGGAAGACATTCTTTCCGCACATCCGCTGAAATCGAGCAACTGCATCGCTGATCGTATAAACGCGCACGTGCCCCATGTGCAAGTTGCCCGAGGGATAGGGAAACATAGACAGCACATAGTACTTATTTTGTACATCTTTAGTATTAAAATGAATGTTGTTCATATGCGTATTCCAGTGCTTCTCAATGCGATGTTTCAGCTCACTTGTCAGCTCCAATTGCTAAAATAAAAACACTTTGTTTATTTGCTTTAAATTGTATATGCCGGCATACCTCACTGCCCGTGCAGCTTTGCGTTAATAGTCGACGGCACCAGTTCAATTTAATGCCACGCAAAATGTGGCTGTGCCTCAGAGCTTGCATTTTGTCTGTTTTAATTGATAAAGTTACACATAAACAGCAACTAGTTGTGCCGAAAGTATTAAATAACAAATTGAACTACGATGGGCAGAGTAAACAGCTGATTGACTCTACAGCGCTGCCATATCGCTGTAGGTACACTGCTTTACACGCGCACATTTTGGCGGGAAGCATTATTGACTGCGTGGCAACAACAAAAGCAGGGCTGCATGCTCTACAAAGCTTTTTGCAACTGTTTACAACTATGTGGCAATCTGAACGTTGCACTTTCGCCATAAACTGCAGACGTCATTTTTTCGCTAGGCGTGATAATTCTCTAGTGTAGTGAAAAAGTGAATTCTAATACAATAAACTATCTAAAAACGTGCAAAAATAGTTGCAAAACATGGGCGATTCGCTGGACAATACCGATACATCGGTGGATCCAGCCGTTAATTTGTCCATAGCCAACTATGATGCATTTGCAAATTACTTGCGTAAAGCTGTTACCATTTTGCTGCCGGAGGAGGATGTTGTGCCGGAGTCGCTGAATAATGCTTTGAATGATCCAGTGAATCAGGAGACTATACGCAAGTTTCTGTCTGATCCGCAAGTGCAGGCGCTGTATGTGCAGCGTAATTGCATTAAAGGTTAGTAATGTCTTTTCAGGAACTATTGAGAACTTGAACAAAATGGCGACGCCCAGTTGGAAAAGAGTTCTAATTGGAGCTTGCAGATATGGAGACAGGTTTAGCGGTTATAAAAATATATTCATAATATAGTAGAGTATAGAAATATTTCTCTAAAGTCCATTTTGCATACGCAACAATATTGTTAAAAATCAATCGGCAATTGCCTGCTGTATATTTTTTCGTGGCTTGCTATGCGCAATGCGCATGACGTCATGGCAGCTGACTCAGAAGCAGCTTTCATAGTCTCAAAATACAGGTTATTGTGTGTGGTTACCGTGCGTGACGTCATAAGTATATGCAAAAGCAAATCAGCGGCGAAATGTTGCTTGTTTCTTAGTTTCCAATAACTAAAATATTGTGCGGTACACATTAAATTATGTTAAATTTAAATATCTGTTGATATTGACGCATTAAGCATAAACCATAACAAAAATTTTGGTGTATCCAATTTGTATGATAGGTTTCACTCAAATTGATATACTCAGACTAGATCAACAAGTTTCTGGGGTTGTTACGTACGCATGTTATTATGTGACGTCAACGTAGAATGTTGCCTAACTAGTCTTGCTACCTTATAGTTTTATTGACCATGCGCAGTAACTAGCTGCGCAGTGCTGCCAGCCTGTTGCTCATTTAGTGTGGCCAGATATTCGACTGCTTGCCGGTTGCCGCATTGTAAACAAAGCAACAGCTGTTTTTCGATTTGTTTGCGGAAACGAATCGACCTTGAGCCCGTCCGCATGTACATTTCATTGACTCGCGACTTTGAACGATGCCTCGCATCAGGGTCAGGCTATGTGGGAGCAACGCACGCTCAAGGTTCAGACCTTGAATGCATGAAATTTGAAGGTTTCACCTTGGCCGCTAAATTTTCGAAGGTTAACACCTTGGTAATGAATGTGTGTCAGTGACATTGCGACTGCGTCATTAAACGCCAATGTCAGATAATAATTTGGCATTGAGTGAAATGTGGGTTTAGGTGAGAACTTGATAACAGGCCGAACAGACACTCACTCAGCCTTTACTCTCACTCTCAATCTCGCAGAGGATGACAGCGAACAGCCGGCAGAAGGTGAGGAGGAGAAGGAACAGGTGTCTTATCAAATCAGCAACGATGTGCACTTCACTAACAGCCGCATGGCTTCTCTGGCCTGCATTAAGCGTGGCATGGTCGTCGAAGCTGACAAGTCGATTCATTCGCAGCTGCGTTTGATCAACTTTTCGGACGGTTCACCTTATGAGACGCTTCATGCATTCATTAGCAAATCATTGGCACCGTACTTCAAGTCCTATGTCAAAGAGTCTGGACGTGCTGATCGCGATGGCGATAAGATGGCACCATCGGTGGAGAAAAAGCTGGCGGAGCTGGAGATGGGCCTGTTGCATTTGCAGCAGAACATTGATATTCCAGAGATTACGCTGACTGCCCATCCGGTTGTCAATCAGGTCATACGCAAGTGCGCCGATGAGAACCGTAAGGCCAAGGTGGTTGACTTTGGTGACAAAGTGGAGGATTCATCGTTTCTCAATCAGTTGCAAAATGGCGTGAATCGTTGGATTACTGAGATCAAGAAAGTTACCAAGTTGAATCGTGATCCCGGTTCTGGCACTGCGCTGCAGGTACGAAAGTATTTAATGAATCTCTCTTAGATTAATAATAATCTATGTTTCTCTGTAGGAAATATCATTTTGGCTGAATCTGGAACGCGCATTGTATCGCATTCAAGAGAAACGGGAGTCTCCAGAAGTTGCTCTTACCTTGGATATACTGAAGCATGGCAAGCGTTTCCACGCAACAGTTTCGTTTGACACGGACACAGGCCTAAAGCAGGCTTTGGCCACTGTGGCCGATTATAATCCCCTAATGAAGGATTTCCCGATCAACGATCTACTGTCTGCAACAGAGCTGGAAAAGATCCGCCCAGCTGTGCAGCAGATTTTCTCGCATTTGCGTAAAGTGCGCAACACTAAGTATCCCATCCAGCGCTGTCTGAAGCTCATCGAGGCCATCTCGCGGGACTTGTCGCAACAGTTACTCAAGGTGCTTGGCACCCGTCGGCTGATGCATATTCCATTTGATGAATTTGAGCGCGTTATGAATCAGTGCTTCGAGATCTTTAGCTGCTGGGACGATGAGTATGATAAGCTGCAGGGTCTGCTGCGTGACATTGTGAAGAAGAAGCGTGACGAGCATCTGAAGATGGTGTGGCGTGTGTCACCGGCTCATAAGAAGCTGCAAACTCGCATGGAGCACATGCGAAAGTTCCGCAGGCAGCACGAGCAACTGCGTACGGTTATTCTGCGTGTGCTGAGGCCCACTAAGCAGGCGGCTAACGATGATGGCAGCGCCGTCGAAACCAAGCAGCCGTACAGTCTGGATGCTGCCGATGCGAATGCCATCGAAGAGGTGAACTTGGCGTACGAGAATGTCAAGGAGGTGGATTGCTTGGACATTACCAAGGAAGGTTCCGAGGCCTGGGAAGCAGCTGTCAAGCGCTACGAAGAGAAGATAGGTAAGGGAATTAATACCAATTTAGTCTGAATCTAAATTAATTATGGGATGCTATCTGCAGATCGTGTGGAAACCCGCATCACGGCCCATCTGCGCGACCAACTGGGCACCGCAAAGAACGCAAACGAGATGTTCCGCATATTCTCCCGCTTCAATGCGTTGTTTGTACGTCCGCACATTCGTGGCGCCATTCGCGAGTACCAGACGCAGCTGATACAGCGTGTCAAGGACGACATCGAGGCACTTCACGAAAAGTTTAAGGTGCAATATCCGCAAAGCAAGAGTTGTCGCTTATCCTCGGTGCGCGATCTGCCGCCAGTTGCGGGCTCCATCATCTGGGCGCGTCAAATCGACAACCAGCTGACCATGTATCTGAAGCGTGTCGAGGATGTGCTGGGCAAAGGCTGGGAGACCCATATCGAGGGCCAGAAACTAAAAGCCGATGGCGATAGCTTCCGCGCCAAATTGTCGATCTCTGAAGTGTTCCACGAATGGGCTCGCAAGGTCCAGGAGCGCAATTTCGGCAGCTCCGGGCGAATCTTTACCATTGAGTCAACTCGTTCCCGCACTGGGCGTGGCAATGTTTTGCGTCTTCGTGTCAACTTTTTGCCAGAGATAATAACGCTGGCCAAGGAAGTGCGCAACATCAAGAACCTGGGCTTCAGGTGAGTGGATGAATACGAAATTGAATATTTAATTAAAAATAACTTCTTTTTTCTCTTTTAGAGTTCCACTCACCATTGTCAACAAAGCTCATCAGGCGAATCAGATTTATCCATATGCAATATCCCTGATTGAAAGCGTTCGCACCTACGAACGCACCTTGGAGAAGGTAATATATGCTCACTTAGCTTACACGCTGCACCACACCACCATCATCATCAATCGACACAACCACCATCACCAAAGCTGGAGCAATTGCTCTGTTTACTTTTTTGAATGCATATGTCTAATTAAACAAGCTTAAGCTTGGTTACGAGCTGTGTAATTCATAGAGAAAGAGATCTACTAAATATATAATGTAGATATTCTTGATCTATTGCTAAAGCTTAAATGATATTCATATGTTTGCTTCACGTCTCTCAATGATAAGTTTATTAACTAATATTTATTTACTACTTATTTAATTCTTTAAACAATTTCTTCACTTATTTAAACATTTTTGTATGAACAACTTTGGACATATGCATAACATAAATTTGTTTTCCTTTCGGAATATTAGCTTTGTTTTTTGCATTGCTTTACGCGTGGCGTGCAGCTTGAATTTTGTTACCGACACCACCAAACAAGACACCCACAGACACAGTTCACCACTTACATAGACAACATAGTACAACCTGTTTTTATATCAACCAAAAATACCAACAACCTTTCTTTCATGCAGCTTAATAATAGGAGTCTAGCACTAAATTCAGTATTCAAGGTAGTGTTGTTGTGCCGCTCCCAAAAACGTATTGCTCCACTGTTTGTTATTGTTCAAATCCCGCATGCATTATTTAGATTCCACTTATGCCCTAGCAAAATGTCTTGATATATACTAATTTGATTTTGAATTTCATACAGATCGAAGATCGTGCCAGCATTGTACCTCTGGTTGCCGGCCTGCGTAAGGAAGTCTTGAATCTGGTCTCCGAGGGAATCGGTTTGATCTGGGAATCTTATAAGCTGGATCCGTATGTGCTGCGCCTTTCCGAGTGTGTTACACAGTTCCAGGAGAAGGTAAGAGTTTCGAGTATGTAAAAAGCAATTTCCTGAATGACTTTTTTTTAGGTGGATGACTTGCTAGTGGTAGAAGAGCAGCTGGATGTGGATGTACGCTCGCTAGAAACATGCCCCTACAGCGCGGCCACCTTCGTGGAAATTCTTTCGAAGATTCAGCATGCTGTCGATGATTTGTCCCTACGTCAGTATTCCAATCTGAGTGTTTGGGTTACGCGTCTTGATGAGGAGGTAGAGAAGAAGCTGGCCTTGCGTCTGCAGGCGGGCATTCAAGCCTGGACCGAGGCTTTGACGGGTAACAAAAAGGAGGTGGACACCTCCATGGACACAGACGCCCCAGCACAGCCTACACACAAGCTAGGGGGAGAGCCACAAATTCAGAATGCAGTGCACGAAATTCGCATCACCAATCAGCAGATGTATTTGTATCCCTCAATTGAGGAGGCTCGCTTCCAGATCATGCAACAGTTCTTTGCCTGGCAAGCGATTGTTACCTCGCAGGTGCGCTTGCAGAGCACACGCTATCAGGTCGGCCTCGAGAAGCCCGTCTCGCAGACCTATCGCAATCTACTGACTAAGCTGCCCGATGGCAAGGTACTGGAGAATGCTTATGGCGCAATAGAGCACAAGATTAGTGAGGTGCGCAACTATGTAGATGAATGGCTGCGCTATCAAAGCCTGTGGGATCTACAAGCGGACACACTGTACGGCCGCCTGGGCGAGGATGTGAATCTGTGGATCAAGTGCCTCAACGACATTAAGCAGTCGCGCACAACCTTTGACACCTCGGACACACGTCGCGCTTATGGTGCCATCATCATTGATTACGCCAAGGTGCAGGCTAAGGTGACACTGAAGTACGATTCGTGGCACAAGGAGGCACTGGGCAAGTTTGGCACTCTGCTGGGCACCGAGATGACCACGTTCCATTCCAAGGTGTCGAAGTCGCGCACTGATTTGGAAATGCAGAGCATCGAAGCGGCCAGCACCTCGGATGCGGTCAGCTTTATTACATACGTGCAGTCGTTGAAGAAGGACATGATTGCCTGGGACAAGCAGGTTGAAGTGTTCCGCGAGGCTCAGCGTATTTTGGAGCGACAACGCTTCCAGTTTCCCAATAACTGGTTGCATGTGGACAACATCGAGGGCGAGTGGTCTGCTTTCAATGAAATAATCAAGCGAAAGGACACGGCCATTCAGACCCAAGTCGCAAGCCTTCAGGCAAAGATTGTGGCCGAAGATAAGGCCGTGGAGACACGCACCGTGGACTTCCTGAATGACTGGGAGAAAACCAAACCCACCGGTGGCAAAATACGCCCCGATGATGCTCTGCAGCAGCTGCAAATCTTTGAAAGCAAGTACTCGCGCCTCAAGGAGGAACGCGACAATGTGGCCAAGGCCAAGGAGGCGCTTGAGCTGCAGGAATCGGCGGTTCCCAACAACAGTGCCGAACGCATGAATGTGGCTCTCGAAGAGTTGCAGGATCTGCGCGGTGTCTGGAGTGAATTGTCCAAGGTTTGGACCCAGATTGATGAGACGCGCGAGAAGCCATGGCTTTCAGTGCAGCCTCGCAAGCTGCGCCAGCAATTGGAAGCTATGATGGCGCAACTTAAAGAGTTGCCTGCTCGTCTTCGCATGTACGAGTCATACGAATATGTGAAGAAGCTTATCCAGAGCTATATCAAGGTGAATATGCTGATTGTGGAGCTAAAGTCGGATGCTTTGAAGGAGCGTCACTGGAAACAGTTGACTAAGCAGCTGCGTGTCAACTGGGTCATCTCCGATCTGACACTGGGTCAAGTGTGGGATGTCAACTTGCAGAAGAACGAGGGAATCGTCAAGGATATCATTCTGGTCGCTCAGGGAGAGATGGCTCTAGAGGAGTTCTTGAAGCAAGTGCGCGAATCCTGGCAAAGCTATGAATTGGATTTGATCAACTATCAGAACAAGTGTCGCATCATTCGAGGTTGGGACGATCTTTTCAACAAGGTCAAGGAGCACATTAACTCAGTGGCCGCCATGAAACTGTCACCCTACTATAAGGTCTTCGAGGAGGAAGCGCTCACCTGGGAGGAAAAACTGAATCGTATTAACGCCCTGTTCGATGTATGGATCGATGTGCAGCGTCGTTGGGTCTATCTGGAGGGCATCTTCTCAGGCAGTGCGGACATTAAGACACTGCTGCCCGTGGAGACTTCTCGTTTCCAGAGCATTAGCTCAGAATTCCTGGGGCTGATGAAGAAGGTGACCAAATCGCCAAAGGTCATGGATGTGCTGAATATACCAGCTGTGCAACGTTCACTGGAACGTCTAGCCGACCTGCTAGGCAAGATTCAAAAAGCTTTGGGAGAGTATCTGGAGCGTGAGCGTACGTCATTCCCACGCTTTTACTTTGTGGGTGACGAGGATCTGTTGGAGATCATCGGCAACAGCAAGAACATTGCTCGCCTTCAAAAGCATTTCAAAAAGATGTTTGCCGGAGTTGCTGCCATCCTATTGAACGAGGAGAACAATGTCATCTTGGGTATATCTTCGCGTGAGGGCGAGGAGGTGCACTTCATCAATCCAGTATCCACAGTGGAGCATCCAAAGATCAACGAGTGGCTGTCTCTGGTGGAAAAGCAAATGCGTTTTACACTTGCCTCACTGTTGGCCCAGGCTGTCCAGGATATCAAGCAGTTCCGCGATGGCAAAATTGATCCACAGAAATACATGGAATGGTGCGACAAGTATCAAGCTCAGATCGTCGTGCTGGCTGCCCAAATCCTCTGGTCTGAGGACGTGGAGGCTGCCTTGCAGCAGGCCTCTGAGAACAACAACAGCAAGCCCATGCAACGCGTCCTTGGCAATGTGGAGAACACCTTGAATGTCTTGGCCGATTCTGTACTACAGGAGCAACCGGCGCTACGTCGTCGCAAACTAGAGCATCTTATCAATGAGTTTGTGCACAAGCGCACAGTCACTCGACGTCTGATCAACAACGGTGTGACCTCACCAAAGTCGTTCCAATGGCTGTGTGAGATGCGCTTCTACTTTGATCCCCGGCAAACGGAAGTTCTGCAACAGCTGACTATTCATATGGCCAATGCCCGTTTCTTCTACGGTTTTGAATATCTAGGCGTGCAGGATCGTCTGGTTCAAACGCCACTCACGGATCGTTGCTATCTGACCATGACGCAAGCGTTGGAGTCACGACTGGGCGGTTCACCTTTCGGTCCAGCTGGCACGGGCAAAACAGAGTCCGTTAAGGCGCTGGGCAATCAACTGGGACGCTTTGTGCTCGTCTTTAATTGCGACGAAACATTCGATTTCCAGGCCATGGGCCGTATCTTCGTTGGTCTGTGTCAAGTAGGCGCCTGGGGCTGCTTCGATGAGTTCAATCGATTGGAGGAGCGCATGCTGTCTGCCTGCTCACAGCAGATCCAAACAATTCAGGAAGCGCTCAAGTACGAGATGGACAGCAACAAGGAGAGCATCACTGTCGAGCTTGTGGGCAAGCAAGTGCGCGTCTCCCCAGATATGGCTATCTTCATAACCATGAATCCGGGCTACGCTGGCCGTTCCAATCTGCCTGATAATTTGAAGAAGCTCTTCCGCTCTCTGGCTATGACAACGCCTGATCGTCAGCTTATCGCCGAGGTGATGCTCTTCTCGCAAGGCTTTCGCTCAGCCGAAAAGCTGGCCTGCAAGATTGTGCCCTTCTTCAAGCTCTGTGACGAGCAGCTGTCCAATCAGAGCCATTACGACTTTGGTCTGCGTGCACTGAAGTCAGTGCTCATCTCTGCGGGCAACGTGAAGCGTGATCGCATTATGAAGATCAAGGAGCAGATGCGTCAACGTGGTGAGGAGAACATCGACGAGGCTTCTGTGGCAGAGAATCTGCCCGAGCAGGAGATTCTCATACAGTCGGTGTGTGAGACCATGGTGCCCAAACTGGTGGCCGAGGATATACCGTTGCTCTTCTCGCTGCTCAGCGATGTCTTCCCCAATGTGGGCTACACTCGTGCCGAGATGAAGGGCCTCAAGGAAGAGATTCGCAAAGTATGCCAGGAGGACTATCTGGTTTGCGGCGAAGGCGATGAACAGGGTGCCGCCTGGATGGAAAAGGTAAGTGTGGCCGGGCCACTAGTTATTCTTTGACCATGTCATAACATTCGATTCGCCTCACACACGCTTACTAACCACTACCAAAAAGGGACTCGGCTCCACTTGGGTCGACAAAGTAACTAATTTCATATTCAATATATAATCATTGACATTCTTTTAATCTAATATTGTGTTCCCATTCAGGTGCTGCAACTCTATCAAATCTCCAATCTCAATCATGGCCTCATGATGGTTGGTCCTTCGGGCTCTGGCAAGTCCACGGCCTGGCGTACACTGCTCAAGGCTCTGGAGCGTTTCGAAGGCGTTGAGGGTGTTGCTCACGTAATCGATCCCAAAGCTATATCCAAGGAGGCGCTCTATGGTGTCCTCGATCCGAATACCCGCGAATGGACTGATGGTTTGTTCACCCACATTCTGCGTAAGATTATTGACAATGTGCGTGGTGAGATTAACAAGCGCCAGTGGATCATATTTGATGGCGACGTTGATCCCGAGTGGGTGGAAAATCTCAACTCTGTGCTGGATGACAACAAGTTGCTGACGTTGCCCAATGGCGAACGCCTCTCGCTTCCACCCAATGTGCGAGTCATGTTTGAGGTGCAGGACCTGAAGTTTGCCACGCTCGCTACTGTCTCCCGTTGCGGCATGGTCTGGTTCTCGGAGGATGTTCTTTCCACGGAGATGATCTTTGAAAACTATTTGTCACGCTTGCGTAGCATCCCGTTGGAGGATGGCGACGAGGACTTTGTGGGTGTGATGAAGACCACCAAGGACAAAGAGGAAGAGGTCTCACCCTCGTTGCAGGTGCAACGCGACATCGCCTTGCTCTTGCAGCCCTTCTTCTCGGGCGACGGCATTGTGGTGCGCACACTGGAGTATGCCATGGAGCAGGAGCATATCATGGACTTTACACGATTGCGTGCACTCAGCTCGCTCTTCTCTATGCTCAATCAGTCGGCACGCAATGTGCTCAACTTTAATGCACAGCATCCGGACTTCCCATGCTCAGCCGATCAGTTGGAGCAATATATACCCAAGGCTCTCGTTTACTCGGTGCTTTGGTCATTCGCTGGCGATGCCAAGCTCAAGGTACGCATCGATCTGGGTGACTTTGTGCGTAGTGTTACCACTGTGCCGCTGCCAGGTGCCGCCGGTGCACCGATCATCGACTACGAGGTGAGCATGAATGGTGAGTGGGTGCCATGGAGCAACAAGGTGCCTGTAATCGAGGTGGAGACCCACAAGGTTGCCTCGCCCGATATTGTGGTGCCCACGCTGGACACAGTGCGTCACGAATCGCTGCTCTACACTTGGCTAGCGGAGCACAAGCCCTTGGGTAAATAAAAAAAGCATATATTTTAATTGCACCTATACTAATAACAATATCTCTTTCACATAGTTCTCTGCGGTCCTCCTGGCTCTGGCAAGACCATGACGCTCTTCTCTGCGTTGCGTGCTCTGCCCGACATGGAAGTGGTTGGCCTCAATTTCTCATCGGCAACAACACCCGAGCTGCTGCTGAAGACATTCGATCATTATTGCGAGTACCGCAAGACGCCAAATGGCGTGGTGCTCTCCCCTGTGCAGATTGGCAAGTGGTTGGTGCTGTTCTGCGACGAAATCAATTTGCCGGACATGGATTCGTATGGCACACAGCGTGTCATCTCGTTCTTACGCCAGCTGGTGGAGCACAAGGGCTTCTATCGTGCCAGCGATCAGGCCTGGGTTTCTCTGGAGCGCATTCAATTTGTGGGCGCTTGTAATCCGCCCACAGATCCGGGGCGCAAGCCCCTGTCGCATCGTTTCCTGCGCCATGTGCCCATCATTTACGTCGATTATCCGGGAGAGACATCACTCAAGCAGATCTACGGCACCTTCTCGCGTGCCATGCTGCGTCTAATGCCTGCGCTGCGCGGCTATGCAGAGCCACTCACAAATGCCATGGTGGAATTCTATTTGGCCTCGCAGGACCGCTTTACACAGGACATGCAGCCGCATTATGTGTACTCACCACGTGAAATGACACGTTGGGTGCGTGGTATCTGTGAAGCCATAAGACCCTTGGACTCGCTACCCGTGGAGGGATTGGTACGTCTATGGGCTCACGAGGCATTGCGTCTATTCCAGGATCGTTTGGTTGATGATTCCGAGCGTCGCTGGACCAATGAGAACATTGATCTCGTTGGCCACAAGCACTTCCCAGGCATCAATCAGGAGGAGGCACTGCAAAGACCCATCCTGTACAGCAATTGGCTATCGAAGGATTATATGCCAGTGAATCGCGAGGAGCTGCGCGACTATGTGCGTGCACGGCTAAAGGTCTTCTACGAGGAGGAGCTAGACGTGCCGCTTGTGCTATTCGACGAAGTTCTGGATCATGTACTTCGCATCGACCGTATCTTCCGCCAGCCACAGGGTCACCTGTTGCTCATTGGTGTATCCGGTGCCGGCAAGACGACGCTGTCCCGCTTCGTGGCCTGGATGAATGGTCTGTCTATATTCCAGATCAAGGTGCACAACAAATATACGAGCGAGGACTTTGACGAGGATCTGCGCTGCGTGCTGCGCCGCTCTGGTTGCAAAGACGAGAAAATCGCCTTTATATTGGACGAATCAAATGTCCTGGACTCTGGCTTCCTTGAACGCATGAACACTTTGTTGGCTAACGGCGAGGTGCCAGGCCTCTTCGAGGGCGACGAGTACACTACTCTGATGACGCAGTGCAAGGAGGGCGCTCAGCGTGAAGGTCTCATGCTCGATTCCAGCGATGAGTTGTACAAGTGGTTCACACAGCAGGTGATGCGTAATTTGCACGTTGTCTTCACCATGAATCCCTCAACGGATGGCCTCAAGGATCGCGCAGCGACTTCACCGGCTTTGTTCAATCGTTGTGTGCTCAATTGGTTCGGTGATTGGTCAGACTCAGCTTTGTTCCAGGTGGGCAAGGAGTTCACCACGCGTGTCGACCTCGAGAAGCCGAACTGGTCGCCACCAGACTTCTTCCCCTCTGTGTGTCCATTGGTGCCCGCCAATCCCACGCATCGCGATGCTGTCATCAACAGCTGCGTCTATGTGCACCAGACCCTACACCAGGCCAACGCTCGTTTGGCGAAGAGAGGTGGACGTACCATGGCAGTCACTCCACGTCATTATTTGGACTTCATCCATCACTTTGTGAAGCTGTACAATGAAAAGCGCAGCGATCTGGAGGAGCAGCAGCTGCACTTGAACGTGGGTCTCAACAAGATTGCCGAGACCGTGGAGCAGGTGGAAGAGATGCAGAAATCGCTGGCAGTCAAGAAACAGGAGCTGCAAGCAAAGAACGAGGCAGCCAATGCGAAGTTGAAGCAAATGTTCCAGGATCAACAGGAGGCGGAGAAGAAGAAGATTCAGTCCCAAGAGATCCAAATACGTCTAGCCGATCAAACGGTCAAAATCGAAGAGAAGCGCAAGTATGTGATGGCAGATCTGGCCCAGGTGGAGCCCGCTGTTATCGAAGCACAGCAAGGTAAGTTTTTCGGATGCCAAGGGGCGGGAGGGGTCAGATATTTAGTCTATAACTACGTATTGCCTCTAAGTCTAGTTATAATACCTTTATGATAATATTTAAATCAATACTTCCACACACAAACACAAACACCAACACCAATCTATACACAAACACAATTCGCACAATCGTTAGCCGTTAGCTCGATTAAAAAGAAACACCTGGCCGAGGTGCGTTCGATGGCAAATCCGCCCGCTGTCGTGAAACTGGCTCTGGAATCGGTCTGCGAGCTGCTCAATGAGAGTGCCACAGATTGGAAGGCCATACGCGGCATACTCGTTAAAGACAGTTTCATATCGTCGATTGTTAACTTGGAGACAGACAAGATCACGTACGCAACTCTCAATATCTCTCTATGCCACCTGATATCTGATATAAATATATATAGCCATCATTTTATCGCATTTATCACTTAACGTCAAATCATCTCAGGTTGTTGTGCCGTATTGTGACACTAATTGGCATCATATATCCCCATATACTATATATATATATATTTATATAAATATTCTATAACATAACTAAACAACTGCAATATATATATAATCGTATATCTACTACCACTACTACTACACATACACACACACATTTACACACAAACACTTTGCATACGCAATGCACTGGCAAATATCTTAACTTACGATATATATTTTATATATAACCTTAAACATAATGTTAAATATCATGTGTATAAGCTGTAAACTAAAGAAGTCGTTAAGAATTGTTGATTAATTTACGCTATAGGTCAATGCTCTAGATCTTATGGTCTGGTTCACATGGACTTTTCCAGGATAAACTAAATGATAATCCAAAGATAAACTCTAGAGGGAAAGAGAATGTCGCAGAGCAGCAGAAAAAATAATTTACTTTAAATTAATATATACGATGTTTTAGACCTACAAATTATTCTATAGTCTTGATCAATGTCCGTTATTCTGATTGTATATATGATCAAAGCTTTTCGGCTTCTTATTATATCTTGGCATCATAAGCCATATCATGATATCTGCAGGAACAGTCACTAATATTGTCATATCCTGGAATAGCCCATATATCTGAATAACGATTATATAATTAAACACATAACGTAGCATTTGCTAGGCTAGTTTGTACGAGTTTAACAGTTAAGTGTCCATATCGTTGTGCTGCATATCGTTTATAATAATTCTGATCCTTCATGTTAACCCAACCACCAAACCAACCCAATCGAAACCACCAATAGCTGTGAAGTCTATACGCAAACAGCAACTCGTTGAGGTGCGAACGATGGCGAATCCACCGTCGGTGGTTAAATTGGCACTCGAGTCGATTTGCCTGCTGCTGGGCGAGAATGCGACCGATTGGAAATCGATACGCGCAGTGATAATGCGTGAAAATTTCATTAATTCAATTGTATCTAACTTCGGTACCGAGAACATAACGTAAGCATGAAACAAATTTTACATTTTGTTTTTCTTTTTTGTTCTCGAATTGATTTTTAATTTTTCCTTGATATTTTTTTTTTTTACTGAAGAGTAGAAAATTATTCTATAGAGATTTGTTTTTCCCGTAGTTTTTGTGAATGATTAAGCGAGCTGCGTTGTCTGTAAATATTATTTATGTTGCTCCTAATCTTTAATATTAACTGGTAATTGGCTTTAATTTGGAAAACTTCATTGTTTTTATTTATTTTTTTTTTTAATTGGTTTTGGTTAAATTTTTGCGTTGATCAATAATAACAAACTGCTTTGCTTGCTCAATTCATACCAGTATAACCCGAAAAGTCCCAAGAGTTAATAACAATTAATAATCTCTGATCTATGATTAATTTGGGAATTTCACAGCGATGAGGTTCGGGAGAAGATGAAGTCGAAGTACCTCAGCAATCCTGACTACAACTTTGAGAAGGTCAATCGTGCGAGTATGGCTTGCGGTCCCATGGTTAAATGGGCCATCGCACAGGTAAATATTATATAGTGCATATAGAGTATATACCAGATAATTTATAATGTCTTTACCTTTCCCAGATTGAATACGCAGACATGTTGAAGCGTGTGGAGCCGTTGCGCGAGGAACTGCGCTCATTGGAAGAGCAGGCCGATGTGAACTTGGCTAGCGCACAGGAGACCAAGGATTTGGTGGAGCAATTGGAACGCAGCATTGCTGCTTACAAGGAGGAATATGCTCAGCTCATTTCCCAGGCGCAGGCCATCAAAACAGATCTGGAGAATGTGCAGGCCAAGGTGGATCGCTCGATTGCTCTGCTCAAGAGCTTGAACATTGAACGCGAGCGCTGGGAGTCCACCAGCGAGACATTCAAGTCCCAAATGTCCACAATTGTGGGCGATGTGCTGCTGTCGGCAGCGTTCATAGCGTATGGCGGCTACTTTGATCAGCATTATCGTCTTAATCTGTTTACCACCTGGTCACAGCATTTGCAGTCGGCGAGCATTCAATACCGAGCGGACATTGCACGCACAGAGTACCTCTCCAATCCGGATGAGCGTTTGCGCTGGCAGGCGAATGCCTTGCCCTCGGACGATCTGTGCACGGAGAATGCGATCATGCTGAAGCGCTTCAACCGTTATCCGTTGATCATTGATCCTTCGGGACAGGCCACAACGTTCCTGTTGAATGAGTACGCCGGCAAGAAGATCACAAAGACCTCTTTCTTGGACGATTCGTTCCGCAAGAATCTGGAGTCGGCTCTGCGTTTCGGTAATCCTTTGCTTGTGCAGGATGTTGAGAACTATGATCCCATATTGAATCCGGTGCTGAATCGTGAGCTGCGTCGCACTGGCGGCCGTGTGCTCATCACGCTGGGTGATCAGGACATCGATTTGTCGCCATCCTTTGTCATCTTCCTGTCGACGCGTGATCCAACTGTGGAATTCCCGCCCGATATTTGCTCGAGGGTGACCTTTGTCAACTTCACAGTGACGCGCAGCTCGCTGCAATCGCAGTGTTTGAACCAAGTGCTGAAGGCTGAGCGTCCAGACATTGATGAGAAACGTTCCGATCTGCTGAAGCTCCAAGGCGAGTTCCGTCTGCGTCTGCGTCAGTTGGAGAAGAGTCTGTTGCAAGCACTGAACGATGCCAAGGGCAAGATTCTGGATGACGATTCGGTCATCACAACTTTGGAGACACTCAAAAAGGAGGCATACGACATCAACCAGAAGGTGGATGAGACAGACAAGGTGATAGCCGAGATTGAGACGGTGTCGCAGCAGTATCTGCCGCTCTCTGTGGCGTGCAGCAACATGTACTTCACGATGGACAGCTTGAACCAGGTCCACTTCCTCTACCAGTACTCGCTCAAGATGTTCCTTGACATATTCTCCACTGTGCTATACAACAATCCACGTCTCGAAGGTCGCACCGATCACTCGGAACGGTTGGGCATCGTGACCAGGGATCTGTTCCAGGTGTGCTATGAGCGTGTTGCACGTGGCATGCTGCACAACGATCGCCTCACCTTTGCGCTGCTCATGTGCAAGATCCATCTGAAGGGCACTGGAGAATCTAATCTCGACGCAGAGTTCAACTTCTTCCTACGCAGCCGTGAGGGCCTATTGACTAATCCAACACATGTTGAGGGATTGAGTAGCGAGCAGATCGAGGGCGTTAATCGCTTGGCTTCCCGTTTGCCCATCTTCCGCAAGCTGGTAGAAAAGGTGCGCTCCATGCCTGAACTTGGCGCCTGGTTGCAGCAGAGCTCACCGGAGCAGTGCGTGCCCCAGCTGTGGGACGAATCGAAGGCACTGAGCGCCATTGCCAGCTCCGTGCATCAGCTGTTGCTCATTCAGGCCTTCCGACCGGATCGCGTTATTGCCGCTGCCCACAATGTGGTCAACACAGTGCTGGGCGTCGACTATATGCCAAATGCTGAGCAGGAACTGGACTTTGCGGCCGTGGTGGACAAGCAGTTGAACTGCAATACGCCAGCTTTGCTATGCTCTGTGCCCGGTTTCGATGCATCGGGTCGTGTGGATGATTTGGCTGCCGAACAGAACAAACAAATCTCGAGCATTGCCATCGGTTCGGCCGAGGGCTTCAACCAGGCTGAGCGTGCCATCAACATGGCCTGCAAGACAGGTCGCTGGGTGCTGCTTAAGAACGTACACCTGGCGCCACAATGGTTGGTACAGTTGGAGAAGAAGATGCACTCGCTGCAGCCACACTCCGGCTTCCGCCTCTTCCTCACCATGGAAATTAATCCCAAGGTGCCAGTTAATCTTCTACGCGCCGGTCGCATCTTCGTCTTTGAACCACCGCCAGGCATTCGCGCCAATCTGTTGCGCACTTTCTCGACGGTGCCCGCGGCCCGCATGATGAAGACGCCCAGTGAGCGTGCTCGACTCTATTTCTTGCTGGCCTGGTTCCATGCCATCGTTCAGGAACGATTGCGTTATGTGCCTCTCGGCTGGGCCAAGAAGTACGAGTTCAATGAGTCCGACTTGCGAGTGGCTTGCGATACGTTGGATACGTGGATCGACACCACGGCCATGGGACGTACCAATTTGCCACCAGAGAAGGTGCCATGGGATGCACTGGTCACTCTGCTCTCCCAGTCCATCTACGGAGGCAAGATTGACAACGATTTCGATCAGCGTCTGCTCACGTCTTTCCTGAAGAAACTCTTTACGGCACGCAGTTTCGAGGCTGACTTCGCATTGGTTGCCAATGTGGACGGCGCCTCGGGTGGACTGCGACACATTACCATGCCGGATGGAACTCGCCGTGATCACTTCCTGAAGTGGATCGAGAATCTAACCGATCGCCAGACACCTTCCTGGCTGGGTCTGCCCAACAATGCCGAAAAGGTGCTGCTTACCACTAGAGGCACAGATCTGGTGAGCAAGCTGCTCAAGATGCAGCAGCTGGAGGATGACGATGAGTTGGCCTACAGCGTTGAGGAGCAGTCGGAGCAATCTGCACTGGCCGTGGCACGTAGCGAGGATGGCCGCCCGTCCTGGATGAAGACGCTACACAACTCGGCCACCGCCTGGCTGGAGCTTCTGCCGAAGAGTCTGCAAGTACTCAAGCGCACCGTGGAGAACATTAAGGATCCGCTATATCGCTACTTCGAGCGCGAGGTGACCAGCGGTGCTCGTCTTCTCCAGACGGTCATCTCCGATCTACAGGATGTCGTGTTGATCTGCCAGGGTGAGAAGAAGCAAACGAATCACCATCGCTCCATGTTGTCCGAATTGGTGCGTGGCATTATACCCAAGGGCTGGAAGCGTTACACAGTGCCCATGGGCTGCACCGTCATCCAGTGGATCACGGACTTCAGCATGCGTGTGCAGCAACTGCAGAAGGTATCACAGCTCGTCTCGCAGGCTGGTGCCAAGGAGCTGCAGGGCTTCCCCGTATGGCTGGGCGGTCTGCTCAACCCGGAAGCTTACATCACGGCCACCAGGCAGTGTGTGGCTCAAGCCAACAGCTGGTCGCTGGAGGAGCTCGCTCTGGATGTGACCATTACCGATGCGGGTCTGAAGACCGACCAGAAGGACAGTAGCTTTGGTGTCACCGGACTCAAGCTGCAAGGCGCCCAGTGCAAGAACAACGAATTGCTACTCGCCTCGACAATTATGATGGATTTGCCCTTAACTATACTGAAGTGGATCAAGTGAGTATCCCCACAAAATCTTGAATTTATTTATGCTTGATTAATTGTTTCGCTTTGCAGAATCTCGTCGGAGCCGCGGGTAAGCAAACTAACATTGCCCGTTTACTTGAACTCCACTCGTACGGAGCTGCTCTTCACGGTGGATTTGGCTGTGGCCGCTGGCCAGGATTCGCACAGCTTCTATGAGCGTGGCGTGGCCGTGTTGACCTCTACGGCTTTGAATTAATATCAATAACCATATAAAATATTGTATACGTTAATCATATAATCCCTAGACAGTTTTGAAAACCAAATCCCTTATTTCCAATCAACAATTTTAAATATATATTCACATAACTAACAACCCCAACAAATAGAGCAATCTTGGCCTGAAATTCAAAAAAGGAAGCGAATATGTTGAGCAAATTCGGGCAACTCCTACAAGGGGCGACTATTAGACATTCGCAGTACCGACGATTCTATGGCCAGCCCGTCGTCCAGCGCGACAGTGTGACGGACACGACGCCTACTTCTCTGGTCCTTGAAGGTGAGGCGCGTCGATTCATTCACGATTGCCTGCGACGGGTGGGCGTGCCTTTCGAGAAGCTGCGCTGCATCAGCGACATCATGCTCGCGGCGGACTACAGAGGTATCCACGGCATGGGCATCGGTCGGCTGGAGATGTATCTGAAGGATCTGCAACATGGCACTGTAGACATAACGGCCGAGCCGGAGATTATCAGTCAGACGTCGGTAACTGCCCATGTGGATGGCCACGGCGCCATGGGCGTCTTTGTGGGCAACTATTGCATGGATTTGGCCATAGACAAGGCGCAGAAGTCGGGCATTGGTTTTGTGGTGGCCAAAAGATCCCATGACATCGGCATGGCCTCCTGGTATGCATTCCGCGCCATGGCTAGGGGCTGCATCGGGCTGGTGCTCTCGAATACCCCGGCCATGATGGTGGCTCCGGGGGGTCAGGACGCTAGCATTGGAGCCAATTGCTTGGCATTTGGCGCAGACGGCAAAGACTCGCATTTTATGCTCGATATGGCAGCCAGTACGAAGAGCATGGGCGCCGTGGAGTGGGCGTTTATAAATGATGACCGTATACCGAGTAGCTGGGCAATGGATGAGAGCGGCCATCCCACCATCTTTCCCTGCTTGGCGCTCCGGGCCAACCGACTCAATCCTGCGGGCGGACACAATGGCTATTGCCTGGCCACCATGATTGATGTGCTCTGCGGAGTTATGTCTGGTGCGAACTATGCGACGCGCGTTGTTTCCATGGAAGCGGAGCAGGGGAAGGGGCCGACCTCAAATTTAGGTCTTGTCATGCTCGCCTTGGATCCGTGCGTGTTTGTGCCGGACTTTGAGGAGCGATTGGATGATTTTAAGAAGCGAATCGAGAATAGCATTCCTTTTGATACATCGAAGCCTGTCAGGCTGGCTGGCGAGCTGGAGAAGGCCCACATGCTGCGCGTGGACGACCTGGGTGCGCTGTCCTTTCCGAACATCATGCTGGCCAAATTCAAACGCCTTGCGGATTTCCTTTGCGTGCCGTCGTTGCAGTTGGCTTTCGCGTCCAATAAGTCAAATTATCTTCGTGCGTAGATAGATAGCAAATGTGAAATTCCAAATATCCAGCAGTTAATTTATATAAAATTGTAAAGATCTATGCTGCCGCGAGATGGCGCTTGGTATGATAAACTGTGCTGCAGCCAGATGGCGCTGAGTTTGTTTCTCGGAGTGGACGTAGGAGAGCGCTGCACAGTCAAAGCAAACGACGCTAGGTAGCGCTTAAACGAATTCGCTTTAATTCTAGTGCGCCATCTCAGGAGAAATTTTCTTTCATTTAAGGATAATAGTGGGAGTAGATAATACGAGTGACAGTTTATAAAGGGATAATGAATAGTGGGAACAAATAAAATATTACTGAAATACTAGGAACAGGTTGTAATTGCGCTAAGGTGCTTGTAGAGGGCGCTGTCAGCTGAGAGCCAAATGAGTTTATTCAGCTTTGATGAGCTAACGTTATAGATCCCAAGCATTTTAATTTTCTATACTTTGTCAAGTTGAACGAGTTGAGAATACCCTTTGAGAGAAATACTGAACGAATTTGGTATATAAGATATGGAAATATGCTTAAAATGTATTTTGATTCATCTCTATCTCAAGGAGTAAAACTTCTCTGACAGAACGACCTTTAAAGCTAAAGCCAATAGATATAATGATTCATTTAATAGTTATATTAATAACAGTAGCTCTCTAGTTTATAGCATAAGAAGTGTATATAAACAACAGTTGCTTCAGATCGTCGGCTCAGCTGGGCTCCCATGTGGCTTTCTGAACTACTTAAGGTAATTGCTGGATGCAAATGTGCAAATTTTCACAAATTACGTGAATTATGCAGCCGTTGAAGGGGTATAAATAGGCTTCGACTGCTCGCGGGGCACTTCATTGTGGCTGCCATGTCGTCGTCTTCACTCAATCGGATACTCGCCTGCCTCTTGCTACTGCTGCTGCTGCTGCTGCTGGTTCTGGACTGTTCGCTAGCTCATTCGCAGCAATCGAAGGATGCCCAGAGCCTGGAGGAGTTCCGCCAGAGGTATCTCATGCCCCTGCTCTCAGCTGGCACTCGAAACTGCACGCTGAATGCCTGCGAGACGCTGAGGATCATGTCGCAGCTGCTGCTGCTCATCAAGGCGTTGCCAAATGACACTATGAACTTCTTCATGGCCGCCAGTCCGCAGACTGCCAGAAGCAGGTCGGGAGAGCAGGGCAGAGACTCATTGGCGAACGGAGATGTGACCTCGATCTTCAATCTCTCGGAGTTCGATAAGCGCGTCAGGCAGATCGAGAGCCGACTGCGCTCCGTGGAGCAGCCTATCTGGCACTTGGCCAGCGGCAGCGAGCTGGAGTGGAACCACTGCACATCTGGGGTGTGCCGCTGCAATCCGGACACCAAGAGCTTCACCTGCTGGAACACGAACCTCAAGACGGTGCCCGTCAGCCAGGTCATACCCATGAACATGGTGGCCATCGATCTGTCCCGCAATTCACTCTCCACCCTGCACAAGGATACCTTTCGTGGCTTGACACTGCTCAAGCAGCTGGACATATCCAACAACGTGCTCGACTTTCTGCCATTCGATCTCTTCCAGGACTTGGATAGCTTATTACAGCTGTGAGTAAGCGCCAACTCTATTAATCTCTATCTAAGTTTTCTCTTCCCCTTGCCTGCAGTCGCATCCAGAACAATAAACTGGAGGACATTGATCCGCGAACTTTCTGGAAGCTGCGCAATTTGAATCTGTTGGATTTGAATAAGAATGAGATTAGTTTTCTGCCCGAGTCCCTGTTCTATCACGCCCAGCGGCTAACTGTCATCAATCTGTGCGACAATCAGATCAAGAACTTTCCGCCCAATCTGCTCCGGGATCAGCTGATGCTCGAGGAACTGGACATGTCGCGCAACAGAATCGAGGAGCTCGTCTCGGGCAGCATGCGGTATCAAACCAAGCTGAAGGCCTTGGACTTTGGCTTGAATCAGATTGGTGAGGCATTAAATCGAATTCGTTTTGGCTAATCGATTGAATAATACTTTCCGTTTGCAGCCAAGATTGACGACGACTTCTTTGAGGGTCTGACGAGTCTGCGCACCCTTATGCTGCACAACAATCGCATCACATCAATCTCGGGCAACATATTCAACAATCTGGTGAATCTGGTGACACTCGACTTGACCATGAATCGCATTAGTCACGTAAGTTTCCATTTGATTGAGTTTTAGTGGAACTCTATTTGCATAATGTCATTTCCTTGCAGATTGATGGCCATGCCTTTGCGGAGCTGAAGAATCTAAACGAGCTATTCCTCGGCCAGAACTCCATGTCCAGCATCCCTTCGGGCCTGTTTCTGCAGGTGAGCGCCCTCACTCGGCTGACGCTTTTCTCGAATAACCTGACCACGCTGGAGGCCAACGACTTTAAAGGCCTGACCAGCCTGAAAATACTGATGCTGAATAACAATGTACTGAAGCACTTCGATGCCCGGGCATTCGAGCCGCTCACCCAACTGGAGAAACTGTGAGTTTATTGCCCTTCAATTAACCACTTTGGCTCATTGGATGTCCTCCTTTGCTCGCCTTTCCTCCCCAGTCGCATCGACTCCAATAAGCTAATGTATTTGCCGACCGGCGCTCTGCACGGACTCGACAAACTGGTGGCCGTTAAGCTGGACAAGAACCCCTGGCACTGCGACTGTCGCGCCTTGTACTTGGCCCGTTGGATACGCGAGTTCGTCGTGAAGCTGTGGGATGGCCAGCAGCCCATGTGTCGGGGACCGGGCGACCTAGGCGGCCACGAGGTGGGCCTGCTGCGCTACGACGATCTCTGCGACGGGCAGTGGGCGAGCATGTTGTCGCTGTCGCCGCGTCTTCCGGTGCGCACCCATCGCATTTCCACACCGATGAACTATACCGACTATTTCAATTTGTACTTGAAGCATATCTATAACTCCACCACGGACGAGCAGCTCAAGGAGGCCGAGATAACCAGTGTGGCCATCAAGAAGGTTCACGTCGATTAATGAGAGGGATGAGCTGCCAGAGTAAAGCAAGTCTTAGTCTTTCTATGTGCCTAGAGCTTGATGCTATTTGAGAACTTTTTAGAGTCTTGATAGAGCTCTCCCATTTTTCTTGTCTATCAATCTATTGTACTGCTCATTTATTTATCGGTCTGATTGCTGGATTCTCAACAATAGCTCAGTTTTGAGAGTTTACCTTATCAATATGTTTGTTAGTTGAAGATCCTAGCTGAAAAACTATTAAAGCTATTAAAGCTAATTATTATAATTTACTTTGCTCTCATTGCTCAACATCCAAACACATACATATATCAGATATCATGACATTCTTTGGAATTCACATACTCTGCATCATCATGAACGAACTTCATCATCTTCATCATACCATCATCAATGTAATTATACCGAAGCCACCTGCAAGCAATCTGCTGGGACCTGAGTAAGTATTGATGAATCCTTTATATATTATATAAGAATATATTTTTAAGGCTTCGCTTCTCAAGTTAATCTCATATATATACAATATTAGTCAACCACTTATTTAAACATACTTACCTATAGGTGGTCGTTCCAGACATAACTGTTACCTGTTTCCATTAGCCATTTCCCTGCTGTCTCTTAAATATTATGGCCATAATTGTTGGCCCTGTCGGCTGGCAATTTCTGCCTTTGCCTCTGCCTCTGCCGCTGCCACTGCCCGTTTTCTATTAGTTCTCCGCCACATGGGCAAATACCTTTATGGATAGCTGACTGTGCTTCAAAGCAACTGCACTCCGTGTGATAGCCTTACTCACTCTACTCCTCTCTTTCTCTCACAATCTGCATATCCCACCCAACGTTTCGCTCTCACAAATTACGACCATGTCTCGCGTTTCGGTTTTTGCCTATGTGTCTACGTCTAGGACAAGCTTTTTACCTAACCAATTTATTGCTTCCGTTGTAGTCTCCCTGCTCCTCACTCCTCACTCCTCACTCCCCAGTCCCCAGTCCCCACACCCAACTCCCTATCTCAATCCCTTCGATAGCACTATTCCTTGGCTCACCTAGTCGTGGTAGTTTTTGCTGTTGTCCTTGCAATTTCCATGTGTTGACATTGCCCACGCTCTTCATTTTCCATTTTCCCCCATTCACTTTCCCCACTTTTTGTCGCTGACCCTTTTTGCCCCGCTCTGCGCTCGCCTTCTCTCTGCCTATCTGCTGGCTGCTGGCTGCTTCCTGTTGCCTACCGACTGCCGTCTACAGCTAGGCTCCTGCCTTCATTTCCGTCCCTTGCCCGTTTTGCGTGGGCGTGGCAGTGGGCGGCGACTGACTCGTATGCAGACAACAAATGCATTTTATGCGAAATTTGCAAGGCAAATATTAAAAATTGAATGCCGACATTGTTGTTGTTGCTGCTGCTAATGTTGTTGTTGTAATACTCTGTAGGTGAATTCATGGAGGGTATATTGGTTGTGTGTGTATTTAGATGTAATTAATAGTATCTTCCAGTTAGTCATTTATCAGGGGACTATAATTTCCAGTTCTTGTTGCTTATATCTTATTTGCAGTCGAGTCATTCACAATCTTACTATAATCCAAACGGTACAGAGTATCTGCAAGTCCGCTACCCGCCATTTGTCTCACTATAATTCACTGCTGTTGTTGTTTTTGTTTATGCGCTGTCTTGTTTGAGCCTGGGGCGCTGATTGCCTTAAAAGTGTCTCAGCTTTGTGTCCGCAGGGTGAGTGGCAGGGCGTGGCAGGGGGAGCACTGTATAAAGGAGAGCTGCGTAAACTGTCAACCCTTTTCCTGCATGGGTAGCGAGCTCCGTGCATAATATACCATATACAATATACGATATGTAATCATATTTTTTTTCTCTTACGCATTGAAGGCGTATGCTAGAGGGGACGGGGTATGCGGGGTGGCTGCGCAGGGGTTGAGTGTGAATCTTTGCTATCAGACGCATCTGTCTCAGCGTGCGCCTTATCGTTGTTTTGCTTAAAGCGGAAGTAAAAGGATTTGAATTGCCCTCTGAGCCGGTTAACAAAACAAACCCCCTTTTGCCAGCCGCACCGGCACGGTCCCCCATAAGGTCTAATGTATGTAAATTTGTTGAAGTTGAAAATCCTTTGGTTGGGCAAACACTTTATAACGGCTCTTAACAAAAAGTTTATGAACCCAAGATTCGTGTTGAAAAGCTGCGTCTTGGCTTAGTCGAGTCACAAACCCAAGTGTGTGTTGCAGCTGCCGCTGCTTGACTGAATGGCGCTGCTGAGCAGAGCTGTCGGCACACTCGAGTTCCACTCAGCCTGTGTCACTCGAGTTACTCTTGAGCTTTTTCGTAGTGCTCAAGCGCGCGCTTAAGTCAGCAGCTTCGCTCTGCGGTCGGCGTTCGGCTGCTCTCGTCGGCGCTCCAGAGCCGAAGCCATTGACACAGTGAACTCGGCAATGGTCACGATGATGGACGTCGGCGTTGACGTTGGCGTCGCTGAGAGCTACGTTTTGGCAGCAGCTGCTCATGTTGTTGTTGTTGTTGTTATTGTTGATGCCGAATTTTGGTCAAAATTTGTGATTTATTTGAAAATTTGAAATAATTTGGTTTTTATTGTGCAGCAGCAGCAGCAGCACGCAAATTAATGCAAATTTCATGCAGCTCTCACAGTAACAGCAGCAGCAGTAGCCACAGCCGCCGCCACAAGACACCCAAAGGAGCAGTTGCTAAAAGTCCTTTAACGTTGCCCAATGCCCAATGCCTGACCTAAGGCAATGCCAGTCCAGGCCAGGCCAGACCAGGGCAGGCACAAAATTTGACTAAGGCAAATTCACTTAGACGTCGCCCCGACGCTGTTGGCCTTTCGCTCGGCGTTCGCATCTCAACTTTTTGGTTTGCTGTACACTCGGAGAAAATCAGCATGAGAATGTGAAAAGATCGCGATATCTGGAGTGCAAAGTTCTAGTTATATCTGTCAATTGTTTTCGATTCGTGAACTATTTGAGTATTTATTTCGTTCAATATTTACTCTCGCTTATCACATTTGGTTGAACACAGAGTTCAATGAGTAGCTCTAAGTGTGAACTTTTCTGGTGAACCTTTGCTGATCTATTTTTATTTGAATTAATTTAGGCAAATGCTAATTTTGTTAGCCAATTCAAAGTTCAGGAATAGCATATATTAAAACATAAATAAAAATGAAATATATATATACTTATATGGGTGTGTAAGTGGGTGTCTATACACTCGGAGAAAATATGCTTGAAATACGAGTACATCAATTTATATAAATTTATAATTATATGAAAATCGTATTACTACTATTACAATTTTCATGTATGTATATGTATATGTATGTATGTATATGCTTGCATATAAATCATATCTCAGGCATATTTTCTCCAAGTGTATATATAAACACCCAAACACACACACATACTTACATGCAAGTATGCATATATATTTAGCACATGCTGCCAAAGGAACCATATTATGTATGTGTGTGTGTTTGTGTGTGTTGTTTGTGTGTGTTTGGCTGCCACTTTGGAGCTGCTACAACGCATAAAAATGCGAGTGTTAGCTTGTCCCTGTGAATATTTGTAAGCGACTGCGCTACTGGTTGTGTGTGTGTGTGTGTGTGCGTGTGTATGTTTGCGTGTGTGCAGTTGGTTTTTGTGGCCACGCGTCCATTCAGTTGCCGCAGCTCTCTCTGTCCCTCTCCCACATCTACTGCTCTGCTCCAGCGCCAGCTCCAGCTTCAGATTGTCTGCTGGCTGCTCGCTGGCTGACTAGCTGGCAAACGTGGCGTATACTTAATTCGGTTTATGCTCGAACGTGTCGCACATTATTCTTATGAGGCGGCTCTGTCGACTGCTGCTACGATGTGTGAAATATGCTGGATGTGTGTGCGCAGCAATACTGATTAGACACACACACACACACACACACACACACACACACAGATACACACACACTCTCGCACTCGCACTCGTAGAGCGGCTCAGTTGACAGAAAAACAATTAAAATTTGGCTGCAATTTGTTTGATTTTTCACAACAGCGAAATGAAAAAATGCAAATGATGAATATAAAATTGAAAATGAAAATGCAAATGGAAATCTAAATGGAAATGAAAATGAAAAAAATGCAAAGTCTGCCCATTGACCTTATTGGGCACTCAGACGGCAACGGGAGCAAAAAGTGGACACAAAACAGCTAGGGCTAAGAGCAACAAACAATAAAAAGGAATATATATTTATGTATATATACGTATAGAACTTGTCAAGTCTTTTTATTGTTATTATACATTTTTGAGTGCCTGACAAATTTTATATTGAAATGACATTCGATGCGGTGGCTTTTCACTGGAAATAATACGCAAGTATTCATTAGGTTTACAATTTTATTTTTACGCATTTTCCGCTCCATCAGTGAAAAGAATTGGAGTCAATTGTGATTGAATGGGTAGAAGCTGATTGGCTTGATTGGTATATACTGAAGTAAGTCATTCAATCAAAAGAATGTATAACAATCGTTGCAATTTCATAGTCTTAGATTGAGCTGAGGTGGAAGCTAAGAGTTAATGGAGCACAGATTGACTTTATGCATAGCTGGAGTCTATGCATTGCTTAGGATATGTTCAGATCAACCAGTCATTAAAGTTGTCTTTCAATCATCTTTCAATTTTTCTTTTGATTGAAGCAGCACTCAGTCAATTATTCAATTACGATTGATTTATAGTTATAGCTGAGTGTAACATCATTTAAGTAGTTCTATCAAATATCTTCCACTCTATCATCGGTAATTCCCTTTAGCTGTACTGATGTAGAGGTCCACAGTCGAATCAGTCAAGCATCAGTCTCTCAGTTACTGAGTCATTCACTTATATATAAATATATCATGCGAAATGTGAGTGTGTATCCACTCGTTTAGTTTAATCGAATCCTTAGTCCAGCTCTTGGCTTTTGGCTAACCTAGCTGGGCATGAGCTGCTCCATTGTTGGGGCCATTTGGAGCAAGCCGCATTTGTGGCTTTCATAATTCGAGCGACCCATTTCGCGTGAAAACTGTGTCGACCCAGGGGCCATTGGACAGTGGACGGGAGACAGGAGACGTGCAGTGGCAGCAGCAGCAGCAGCAACTGGAAGTTTTAATTTCAATTTTTTATTGCTTGGAATCTGTTTGGACAGCAACCTGAGCCACCTTGCGCTGTGGCAAGTTTTAGTTTTTATTTTCACTGTTTTTTTGTGGCAGCAATGAAAATGTTTTTCGCTTCGCTCAGCTCTGAATGCTCCTTGTCTCTGTGCCGCTTGGCTTTTTTATTTCATTTTTTGTTTTTTTTTTTTTTTTTTGGGCACATTTATTGGCTGGGCGACAAATTTTTATTGCCCAGTTTTAGTTTTGGTCTGTGGCTGCATATGGCGCTGATTTCTTCTCACCAACTGCCCCGGCTCCTGCTCTAGCTCCTATGTCGGCCTGCTGACAAAAGTTTTGGCCCGTCCACAGGCTGCGGGTCTAATCATATTGCCAGGCGCCGTGGCCAACCCTCGGGTTACGTGATGCATTTTTACAAGACCTGACTGCTCCAGTCAGTCGAAACTCGAGACACGAGACGGGCTCTGACTCCAAAGAGTAGTTCGAATCGCTTCGCTGCTCACAATTTGACTTTTGATGTGGGTATGTGCGAGCGTGAGTATCTGTGTGTGTGTGTGTGTTGAGTGAGTCTGTGTGTATGTGTGTGACTGTGTAACCTAGTGTGTGTCTTGGCACGCCCCGCTGGCACAATGGGTTGCTGCGAAAGTTTTTGTTTTAAAAAAGATTTTAAGCTGCATACATAGAACGAGTGCAAGCGAGGTATAGTTAGAGAGAGAGAGAGAGAGAAAGAGAGTTTTATAGAGTGCTGAATATACTTTGAAATTAGAAACCAATTTGTTCAACATTTTCGACATAGATACCCTTTACTTTCGTAGTTAATAAAGCAAAGAGGAGTTCAATGATTTTTGAGTTACCATTTATACTCAATAAGTTCTACTCTATTTCAGCTATTCACATGTCTACATAGTTGGAAACTAACTTTAATGGGTGCAAATTTATATTAAAAGTACTAGCTTATGCTATAAAGTCGAATTAATACCTAATACTAACTAAGTATCTAGTTGATTTAATCTCTTATGCCTTTGCCTGTTATTGATCCTTAGGAAGTACTAAGTTTTCGTTTCCATTCCTATCTTCTGATGTAGTATATATATTCATCTGTATTGCATATGATTGATTGACTTTATGCCTTTCGAATTGGTATTTTTGTCTGTCGTTTTTCGGCCCATTGTTCAGATTTGGTGCGGCGCATTCGACATGTCAGAATTTGTGGATATTCTGTTTAAATACCGTAATGAAGTCTGCTTATACAATATAATGTACCGTGTTTGTGCTACGTGCCTTGGTTATGTTATTGCACGCTAAAGCCCAACTTCCGCTCAGCATCCGCCAGCGGCCTCGCGGCACGAGAGGCAGCAGCCGACCGAGCGAAAAGAGAGAGTGAGAGAAGGAGGGAAGGGAGGAGTGAAGCGAGAAGAGGCGCCTGGCTCGGGTTGTGCTTTTATTTGTGTGCCGGCAAATCTTAAACTTGTTTTACTGCTCGTTAGTGTTAGTCGCCCGACTAGCGAGTCGAGCAGCAGCCCGAGTGCGTCTGTGTGTGTGTGCGTGGAGTGGAAATGGAATATATATTGCCACCATGACACCCTATTGTTATAACACGTTCCACGGCCCAAGTCAGAGGAAGGCTGCGATTGGGAATGGGTTAGAGATGGAGGACGAGGCTGAGAGACAGCGCGACAGCGTCTGTTCTGTTGCTCAACTGGAACTGAAGTCTGTGTTTGGCCAACCAGGCACTGGAGTACACTAAAGCTAGAGAGCTTGACTGTGTGTGTGTGTGTGTGTGTATTGATGCGTGTGCCAAGGTGCATGCTAAGTGCCACATCCCGGCATCGGGCGCCTTGGCTAATGTGGAGTGCCAAACGTTGAGGTAGGAAAAAGACTCTCTCTCTCTCACTCGCACTCTCTCGCTCTCTGTCTATTAGTTCTATCTCTCTCTCGCTCTGCTCTGCTCGTTTGGCTGTCCTGGCAAATGTTTGTCCAGCATAATTGCGCTCAGCATGCAGTTTTCTCTTTGGCCAACATTCCCGGCATCTCCGGCAGCCGGCTGCTCTATGTCCTCGCCACTTTTATCGTTTCCGAGTTTGGCTTTGCTTTTCAATTTTGCCGCATGCGGCTTTCTTTGGGGCTGCTTTAAAGGATTTGGGACTTGTTTACGTGGCGTATTAGTAACATTTATAACGAAAGCCATCAAAGGCTTCGATGCGCCACAGGCGCCATTGCAAATGATTTTCATCTCGGCCCAGCTAACTTAATGAATTAACAAACAACCACAAGTTATTTGTTGTCCCAGTGAAGTGTGTAAACCGCATCATAACAAAATCATTATATCAAATATAGATTTTCTAGATACCTAAGTACATTATGAATTTTCTATCTCTGTGTGCCAGCTTGACATGTCGTAACTGTGCCCAAATAATTTACATTTCAGCTCTTCATTACTCATTAATTGCACTAAGTAACAAAGTTGTGTGAAGAGCCTGCTGCAGGACAATGATTGAGCCATGAATCCGATTAGTTTCGCATGAAATTTGCAAGTGTTTTGTTTTCATATTTCTCGAACTGAAGCCCACTTGAGTCTGTTTGACTTATTTAGCAGGAAAATTAAGTACGTTATCAGCACATTGTGTAACAGACATTCAAACATTTAGCTATTTTCTATTGATTATATAATTATATTCGTGTTTCATTATTAATATTAACCAGATCTTATAGTTGATTTATTCACTTGGCTCGTAATGGAGTTTTTTCTTAATGCAGTTTTTATATACTCATTGCAGGCAGCTTGCGGTTGACTTTAGCCTTGACTTTAATCACTATAACACAGAGGAAATCCCTACAGATAGATAGATGCTCAGACTACACTTAAATGCATTTACTACTCATAAAAGTCTTACAATATTTTGATCCTATACTTATATAATAATTTTCTGGTCAAGCTTAAAGATCTTCTATATTTTCATTCATTCACACATACGAACTCATCTGAGTTCTTCAATTCACCAGCCATTCGGGAGGTCGGGAGGGTATTTGAAAACTTAAACAACTTGTGTGCTGGCTTTGATTTTCATTCAGTATTGTCGAAGCAATTGCTGTGACTGGCCATGACAATTACTGTTTCGTGTTTAACCATAATAATCTGCTCAGTTATTTGTGTAATTAAACAAGCAATAAACCCCCCAGTGGAAACGTCTGTGGAAACGTCTGTGGAAAGCGTAAGCCCAGTCCAGAGAGCCATAAAACCCCAAAGTCGAAACCACTTGGGTCTCTCTCTCTCTCTCCCTCTCTCTCTTGTTTGTTCGCCAGTTGTTTTGTTAAATGTTATAGTTGTTGTTCGCTCGTATTTGTGGATGAGATTTAAAATGTTTTAATCAACTGCGAATATTATACAAACATAACGTGCATATACATACATATGTATGTATGTCTGTTGGTTTGTTTAAATATTTGCAATGATGTGCAAAGTGTTTTTGTAGCTGAGCTTGCGGCTAGAAGTTGGCAAAACTTTGCGTAATTTTGCGGCAATTCTGTGAAAATGTAATCAACATTTTTCCATCCGAATGCCAATCACAATCGTAACTGTTATTCTCGCCCACTAAGAAGGTGTTGAACTTTGATTGAATTACTCAATTAAAACGCAATTAAACAGATCAATAATAAATTTATATATATGAATTTGTTTATTGCGTCGTTATAGAGTGTTATATATGTATATAGGTATTTTATTTACTTTACTTCTTTCTCTTTTTTCGCTCTGTGTAGGTATAGTTGTTGTAAACACTATGGTTAAATTGTATATAAATTTGTATATATGTATGTGTATACCACTTAAACTATTATTATTCAATTGTTGGTTAATAATAATGCATCGATAACACATTAAATGCCAATTTCCAAATTGTTGCTGTTGTTGTTGTTGCTGTTGTTGTTGGCTAAGTGCGCGTCAGCATTCCGTTGATCATTATGTTGGCCAAAGCGTTGCGTCGCTTGCGCCACGCCCCCATGCCTTGGGCGTGATATTGCAGCTGGGTGTACCACTGCTTAGTGCGTAAGCCATCCTCAGCCTGTGGAAGGAAAGAGAGAGAGAGAGTGAAAGTGTGAAAGAGAGTTAAGCATATGTTGTCAAAGTGTTAGACATATTTGATTGAAACGTCAGTTGGACAGGTGTCATATGTGTGCGTGTGCCTCTGTCTGTGTGTCCAGTTCGCCGTAGCTAAACGCCACAATTTATGCAAAGCCCGACTCGTCCTTTCACGCAGCGACAATTTCTCTTTATTCCACGTTCGTTTTTCTTTTCTTTTCTTTTTCATTCTCTTGTTAAATTTCAATAAATGTCATTCATTTTGGCAGGCACTTTACGTGCGCTGCCTCAACGCACTTCAAAAGACTGCGGCGGGAGGTCAGGGCGGTTAGGGGTCTCGTGGCAGGCAGCCACCGCAATCATCTACCCGATGGCTTAACTCGGTGCCTCGGGGCAACAAAAAAATTCGCATGAGTGAAGCTGCGTCTCGCTTTACATTAGACAGGATTTCAAATGGATTTCTATATGTGCTCCACTCTGTATGTGTGTATGTGTGTGTGTTATGAGTGCGTAGGCGAACGTGTGTGTGTGTGTGTGTGTGTGGCCTGTCTGTTATTAAATACGTAAACTGTACTGTATGAAACTGGCATTGTGCAGCTCCCTTGCTCCCATAGGTATGCCATATGAATTTTCAAAGGCCATCAAAACTCTTCTGTTGCACGCGAGCTTTATTTTTGGCAGCGGCAGCCGTGTCAGCTGGCATTTGTAATGGATAGTCATTACTTTCCTAATGCCCTACTTCTATGATCTTCTGATTTCCCAGTCTCATATGCTTTTACTCTCTTCTACTGGCTTTCTCATCTACTCTTCCCTACTCTTCTATTCCTCTACGATTCCATTCCTCTACTCATCTGCTATGGAACTTTGTTTCGCCTACTCTTGCTCATCTTCTCTCTTCTTCTTTCCCACTTTTCTATCCTTCCATTCTTCTACTCCCTACTTTTCCACTCATCTACTATCATTCTCTTCTACCCTCTTTTTCTTCTACTCTCCAATTGTCCTCTTCTACTCTCCTACCAAACTACTCTCTGTTTTCTACCCACATCCTTTTTTCCGCTAGTTAGTTGGCTTTTTTCCGCTGTCTTCGTTAACCAGCTGTTGCCTGCTCTTGTAGCTGTGTTAATTGTGTTGTTGCTGCTCTATTAACTTGGTAAGATCATCAGGCTGGGCACATCCACAGCCAGCGTGCCGTTGTAGCGAAAGCTGAACCGAAACTTGTAGCCCCGCATAGAGAGGGAAGAGGGAATCCCGCCAAACGGCTGGGGCAAAACTAACGAAGCCCAAACATTTGCTGGTGTGCAGTCAAAAGGCAAACGGTTCCATTTAAATGCCAAGTCAACTGACAACAGGCAAAACCAAATCCGAGCGAAGGCGAGGAGGGGACGTGGAGCCAAAACAATGCACAGGAGGCATCGTAGCTAGGCTTAGGTGGTGTAGGTGTAGTTGTAGGGGTAGGTGTAGGGGTAGGTGTAGGGGTAGGTGCAGCTGGCGTCTACTCACTTTGAATATGAATGTGTCCTTCGATGAAATTTCCTGCACTTCGAAATAATCATCCCAATCCGCTTCGCTGCACACAACACATCTGTCCAGATACAACGGCTCCCGTGTCAGCGTGTACCGTCCGCACTTCTCCTTCACCATCAGCAGCGAGGCCTCCCGAATGCCATTGTGCTTCGGGAAATTCAGTTTATCCGACATGGCCTGCTCTGCCCTATAATTGGTACTTGGCTGCCAGAAAAAAAAGGGAAAAATGGAAGTGGAAATAGAAAATTGTGTAAGGCGAAACTAAACAAAATTACAACTAGAAAAAGCGTAGCTTGAAGCTCGGACCGAGGACCGAGGAGCGTCGTGCTGCCTACAGATAACGCGAGCACACAAAGCTTGTCAGGCAGGCAGAGCAACAACTGCCGCAGGAAGCAGCAAGACAAGCAGCAGGACTCGAACCAACATCAGCACCCAAAACAACAGCCCAGAAACAAAAAAACAAAAAATGGGCCAGAAAAAAGAAATTGCCTTGAATTGAGCAATTGTCGGGTAAGGCTTTTGCAAAAATTTAGAGCAGGGCACAAAAACCAAACAAGTGACATACGCACTGCGTCGCCATCGATGTGCCACAATCCCATCGCCCTGCACAGAGCGCACCCTGCTGGCCTTTTGGGATACTCGGCTTGTGGCCCACTTGACGCCGTTGGTTATTTCTACCCAGCAAACGTAAGGATGCATGGAAGAGAATATGCTACTGATGTGGTGCATATAGAGTTTATATAGAACTGCAATACAGGGTATCTGCTGGGCGGGCACTCTCCTAAGTGGAGCACACTTTGCTATTTTTTGTATGGCTCGCCTACGAATGGGAAACTCGTTTTGTTTTTAGGCATCAAAAGCAGATAGTTGCTTGGATAAGCACTTTTCATTAGGACAGGCCGGATGCGCTTCCGTTCCACTCGATGCGTCAACGGGCAGTCGCCCAGCTGCTGCTCGCTTGCCACTCCACACGGTGGCCCTAGTCGGCTTTGCTCTGATTTGTTGAAATCTTTTATCGTACGGCAAAAACTGTTGCCATGACATCAGTTAGTTCGCACATGCTCCCGGCTCTGTCTTCCGGCCTGCAGTCCACTTGAAACCCAGTTTGGAAGGCGTGATCCCGTGCAGAGGCAAAAAGGAGGAGGGAGAGGTCGAGCAGGGAGAGATGAAGTGAGGGCTATTAGGTGCAAGCTGCGCTCGCTAATTGCCCACACCTCATGTCAAACGCCCGAGCATCGTTTGTCGCTTGTCAAACGTGACCGGGAACTGAAGTAACAGGTCCTGTTGGGGGGGCAGCTTTCACTCCTAACTGCTCCCTCTAGCCTTAGCCTTAGCTTTGGCTTTGCCCTCCATTCATAGCTTACCTTGCCATTGGTCACGAGCAGCGCATTCACTGGGGTCAGCTTGATGGTGCGCGCCTTCTTCCAGTTGCTGTCGGTGGGCTGCGTGTAGAGGAGCTTGCCCTCCATGGCGAAGCGGACCTCATCGTGATTCCACTCGAGTATGTCGATGGCCATTTTGCGCAGCTTGATGTTTATCATATCAATTTCGCAGGAGGCACGCCGATTGGGGCTCGAGGAGCTGATGCGGCGCCAGAGCTTGGTGGGCACATCCTTGGCCTCCTGGTTGATGTGATTCAAATGCAATTCAATTTTCTCCTGCGCCTGTTTCAACAGCTCACGTCCCTCCAGGTGTGCGGGCGTCACCTTGTACAAACGCGCCAGCAGCAATGGATACTTGGTGACACGCTGTACGGGCACCTAGAGAGAGAAAGAGAGAAAGAGACAAAGGGAATCAAGTGAGAAACAGACGCTTTGAGGCTAGCCATGCATATAAAATACAATCGAGCATCGGCCAATCACTTACCATCAGAAACGAGTTGAGATTCATGCGACGCAGCACGGCGTTCTCCATTTGGGAGACCTTCAGGAAGATGCGCAGCAGCTCCTTCTCCTTCTCGAGGTTGGCCAGCAGCAGGCTGGCGCCCGCCTGTCGCACGCAATAGCTCTCGAAGGCGTGCAGCATTTGGGTAAAGTCGAGAAAGATGCGTCCAATGTTGACCGTCAGGAGATCATCGTCGCCCTGCTCCAGAGCAATGTCCAGGGCGTCTCGCATACGCTCGGCCAGCGTCTGATTGTTCTCGAGCAAGTCTTCCGTATTGAGGAAGATTGCAGAGAGCTGCTCCTGGGTGAGCAGGCCGGCCACCAGCATCGGCTGGCAGAACTCCTCCAGTATGATTTGCAAGTCGCGGCCATATTTCTCCTCCGTCTCCACAATCTCGGTGATAATCTCCTTGCGCTCCACCCGCTTCTTGCCGCACTTGCGGCACACGAGCGGCGCATAGAGGACGCCCGCCTCGCGCAGCTGCGTCTCCACAGCTCCGTCGCAGTCCTCGCACAGGTGCAAAGGACTCACAGCCGGCTGGTACTTGCTGCGCGAGGACTTGCTTGTCTCGGAGCCAACGCCCGAGTCCTGGCGCTCTACATCGCTGCCGCTCTTGCCGCAGATGAAGTTGTGCGGCGGCGGCGACAAGGAGCTCATGTTGCTGTGGCTATCGTCGCAGCTGACGCGCTTCTCCAGCTCGCTGAGCGTGTCGCTGGCCTCCTCTTCGATGATCTTCGGATTGTTGCTGTAGTCGAAGCTCTCCTCGCGCACCAGCCCGCGCTCCTTGGCGTCCACCAGATAGGAGAGTATGTCGTATTTGGAGGCGCCCTCAAAGATGGAGCGCGCCGCCTTCTTATCCAGCTCGGCATCGCTCAGTGGGGGCGCGGTGAGGGGCAAAGGCGGTGGCACTTCGTTGATCTCCTCATAAATGGGATCGCCATGATGCCTGATGGATTCATAGTGATGCTCGGCCTCAGTGTGCGTGCTGTGCTCGATCTCCGCCAGAGTCGCGTCCACTAGAAGCTGATAGAACTTGGCGCGTGTCGAGGCGTCCACATCGGAGTCTGCTGCGGGCTCGGCCTCGGCTGGCACCTCCTCCAGCACGCCTGAGGCTGTCATCTCGCTGGAGCAGCTCTGATAGCAGTCGGACTCATTGGCCGCCGCCTCGAAGTCGAACATCTCGTAGTTGTTGGCGGAGGCGAAACTGTTGGCGGAACTGATGCTGCCCCGATTGGACAGACGATCCTCCTCTTTGGTCGTTGTCGTCGTCGGCGTCTGGGTCGTCGTTGGTGTCGCCGTCGTCGACGCCGCTGCCGGCTGTCGCTCCTGGCGCACGCGCTGCAACGAGACGTTGATCAGCCGGTTCATGTCCTCGTGATCTTTGGTGCCGCTCATGTCGATGCCTTCGCGCGTCCGCTGCAGTCGCTCCAGCGAGTGCTCGATCAGCTCTGCCACTGTGTCCGTCTCCAGGCCGTCGGCCACCTGGCTCAGCATCGGATCCTGCAAGAGCTTGGCAATGAAGCCACTGCTCGGCGCTGCCTCCTTGGTGGGCGTGGCAGCGGTTTGTGTCTCCTGCATTTTCTTGCTGCGCAGCGCATCCGTTGCGGGCAGCCGCAAGCCGCAGACATGCGGCACGAGATTCCGCTTGACAGCCTCCACGGGATTTCGTAGAATCTTAAGCAGCTCCGTCTCGTGCGGCACCAGAGCAGCGCTCGCTGAAGGAGAAGGCGGTGGTGGAGTGGCCGGCGTTGAGCAAATCGCTGGCGGCGAAGGCGTATTAATGGGCGTGGTTGTGGTTGCTGAATGCCTGCTGCCCGCTGTGGCCAGTTCCTTGTCATAGTCCAGCCTGATGAGGGTGCGACCGCGTCCACTCGAGCTGCTGCTGCTCGACGTCGAGCTGCTCGACGTGGATGAGATGCATGAAGCGGAACGCTGCAGATTCACTTCGCTGGAATTGCTGCTCCTGATCGGTATAATGGCAGCCAGATTGGCGTGCTGGCTGCGTAGCGTGTTGAGCAGATTGTGCTGCTGGATGAGCTGCTCCTCGGCGCTGCTGACGCTGATGCAGACGCTGTTCGCAGTCTGGCTGTTGACCACCACGGAGGACTGGTAGAGGGGCTGGGCGGCATCGGCGCTGAGATTCATGGTGGAGTAGCAGTCGTCGCCGTTAATCAGTATCGATGTCTTCTTGGGCGCCACGTCCGACTCCGCATGCGGGGAGTGGCAGCGCATCGTGACATTGTGCTCCAGCTGCAGAGGATGGGCGTCCTGTTCGCTGTGCGAGATTTTCAGGCGATGCACCTCGCTGCTCTTGTTAAAGGGCGCCACCCGGACCACAGTCCTCTGCTGTGGCTGTGGCTGTGGCTTTGGCTGTTGCTGCCGAGATGGCGATGGCGACGGCGACGGTGATGGCGACTGCGATGGAGCGGAAGCAGGAGCAGTTGACTTATTGATTTGCTGCGGCTGCGGCTGCGGCTGCTTCTCTAATCCGTTTGCGGTCGGCGTCTTGGGCAAAGGCGGCGGCGGCGGTGGCTCCGTTGGTCGCCTTTGAAATAAATCTCTCGAGTCGTTGCGGTTGCTTTTTATGCGCAGCGCCATTGTGTCCTTAAAATTTAAAATGACACCAGACTGCGAGGGGTTTGCTGCTGAGTGCTCTGCCTGCTCCAGCTCCTGCTTTTGCTGCTGCTGCTGGTCGTGCTTGTCCTGGCCAGGCTGTGGCCTCGACTTGGAGCTGGGCGGGGCAGACAAATGCCTTTCGCTGTGAGCGCGTCTGATGGGATTTCGCGATTGTGTCGTTTGTGCTGCACGCTTTTGACTTGCCCGCGGCCTGCTGCCGCTGCCGCTGCTGCTGCTGCTACTGGCCTCGTCCTTGCTCTCCTGCTGCTGATGCTGTTGCAGCTTACCCTGTTTCGACTCAATGGCAGGCTCAGCCTCAGCCTCAGCCTTAGCCTGCTGGTCGTGGTCCTCGTCTTTGTCCTTGTCGTTGCTATTGTTGCTGTCGTTGTGCTCGTCATCATCGTCATAATCGCGATTTGCTGCTGTCGTCTTTTGGGCTGTCGCTGCCGTTGTCGTAGTCCTTGTCGTTGCTGCTGCTGTTGTTGTTGTGGCACTGCCTCCTGCCAAAGAAAAGAGTAGAGAAGAGCTGGTTAGTGGCGAGTGGCAAGTGGTGAATCGCGTGTCGCAGCTAGCAAAATGTTGCCTTTTGCAAAATAAACCGCAGACAACAGAGGCAGCAAACGCAAGCGCAAACGTTTTTTTCTTTGCTTGATGAACGGTTGAAGGGAAAGAACGGACCCAGCCAACAGCTTTGTGTACGTGATGCGAAAGAATGGAGGGATATCGAAAATGTTGATTACCCTAATTAAAATTAAGTTACGCTTTTTTCTACGATTTACATGAAAATTAAAGGAGAAAGAAGACAGAAATTTGGCAAATTTATCATTATTACTGATTTTGATCAGCGTTCATCACAATAATTCTTCCTCTAATTTAACTTGAGATTTTGATAAAAATATTTGCACAGCCTAACTAATTTTAGCTTTTAGCGTCTTTCTCTTTATGGAAGCCTCTTTCTCACAGTGTATTTTTAGCTATATTTCGGCTAAGCACTTTGACCACTTGGCTGCACTTTATGCATGCAGATTTATATGTCTTTGGGGCGGCCAGCAGTTGCCCGCGGGTAAAACCCACCCAGCCACCACCAAGTCAACTACGCAGGCAAACGGCCAACCACCAGCCCAACCACCGACCCAACCTACATCCTTGTGTGCCACGTTGACAGCCACTTAAAGATGTGCTTGCCAGCGATAAGGTGTTTTGTTTTGGTTTTGGTTTGGCGGCGGCTTTGCTGCTGCCCCAAGTGGCCCCGCTGCCCCACTGCCCCACTGGCCGCCCAGTGGGTTAGCTATTCCTCATGCTCGCTGACAATATGTACATATCTTTATTTATGGTAAATTGGGTGATTTACGTTGCGGCCGATAAGCGTTTGCTTTTCAGCGGCTGCCGTTCGCCGTTCGCTCTTTGTATCTGGCATGCTCTGGCTGTCCTGCGCTGGCATTTGAATTGCCAGTCCTTGAGGCTGGGTGCACAAGTCAACGCTGCTAAATGGCGTTTGGGCATTATTTAGAGAGGGGCTGACGCTGTGCTTTGGGCGGTTCGGTCGGGTTAAGAGAGCGCGAGCTGCGGGGCGAAATTGGATGAAAGAACGCGGCTGTCACCGCAGGCAGCGGCCCGAGGGGCAGAGCGCGAGACGTGGCAAACAATTTGTGTCGGAATTAAGATAATAGATTACATTTAAATGTGTTTTGCTCGCTTTATTTTGGTATTTTTATTTGTTGGCTTTCGCCGAGTCTTAACTGAAATGCGGCTGCGAAAAGGGTTCTCGTAAGCGCGTATCTCTAAAATTTGAACGGCGCCGCTGACGTCAGATAGACGTCAAGTCTGTGCGACGATAAGCAGGCACTTGCAGGACATGCCATCAGCCATTTACACCCACACAGACACACAGACACACACACACAGACAGAGACACGCTTGCTGATGTCCTTGAGCAGCAGCAGCAGCAGTAGCTAACGTTGTCCTTATCATGCTCGCTCTCGTCCATTTTAATGAGTGTGAAAAGTGAGCTGGTTTTATGGCCGTGCGCTGCGGTGTGGTGCGGTGCGGTGCGGTGCGGTGCTTGAGCTTTGGCCATGTCCAAAGGTGGACATTTTATGTTAATGAGTATCATCAGCGTAGAGATTTCAGCATTAATGATGTACATCTGTCAGATATGGATGGTGCCTGCTCTCGGCCACTCTAGCACTCTGAGTGGCTTTTGCCTATGGCGTTGGCGTCGACGTCGGCTTTGACTTGAATCGAATTAATTATTTGTGGCAAGCACTTGAATTTCAATCGAACCTTTGTGTGCTAATCGCATTTCCAAAGTTAGTTTTCTATGCAAAATAGCGACAAATTACAACAACAACAGCAAGGATATCAGCGACAGAGAGAGAGAAAGTGAGATAGAGTGAGGTGGCTGTAGAAAACAATGCAGACAATGCACAAATGAGATGAAATCAACTCGTTCTCCATTTGCCATGCTTTGCCTTTCGTTTTGTTGGCTTTCATTTATTTCTTCTATATTTTGTTTTTGTTTTTTTTTCTGTTTTACTTAAGAGTACACTAAATGCCACCTGCTTGGCAGCTCGGCAGCTCGTTGTCGAGTGCGAGCCACTTAATGAGATTTTGTTGAAAATTACGTTTGCTTATCTTGTTGTTGTTGCTGTTGTTGTTGTTGTTGTAATCGCTTGTCTTTGAGTTAAAATATTTAATTAACACCTTTTGTGCTGTAAGCAGCAATACGTATAAGCGTAGCCCAATTGTAAAGCATTCGTGTTAGCTAATAAAATGAATGCGACGGCGTATACGTGATATTTGATGAGTTGACAAATTCCAGCAAGAAGTTGACTACAAATTAAAATTGTTTTTGGTAATTGGAGGTGAGCAGAGAGAAAAGTTTGACAAGATTCATATGAAACAAAGTAGAGCAAAACAACGACAACTATAACAAATATCTCAATAGAAACTCTAGATGCAACTGGGTCAATTTATCTATTCTGGTATGAGTGAATGTATGTCTATTTATCTATTGTCTGAATCCTCTTTTTAGCCAAAATCTAACTTGATTATTTTTCTAATCATCTCAGCTATGCTCTGAGATACTAGAGTATAGCTCTGGCTATACAAATTCTATGGCCAATTATAAAAATTTATCAAATGTCTGCAAGCAAAACACACACACACACACACAGCGTAGTTAGCTTTGTTGACCCGATTGATTGGCTAACTAAAATATTTTTGTAAAGAAAATAGATTTGTCAATGAAATGAAAAGCTCTCTGATAACAAGCTTATTTGCCACTGAGCCAAAGAGGATGCAATGGAAATTGCACGAGTATGACACGCAAAATGTTGTTGAAATCAAATGGAAATGGAAACATTGTTGCAAGCTCTCTTCAGTTGATGCGATTTATGCGCCAAATAACTTTCAGTTTGTTTTTCATTTTAATTAAATTAAATGCCAAAAAAAGGTTTTCTACAATTTTACAGCAATTTCGCCAAAGCTAAAAATCAATCTCTCTCTCTCTTTCACTCTCTGTCTCTGTGTCTCTTTCTAGTTGTCGCTCGTTATCTGATGTATAAATATTGTTGTTCAGTCTATTATTGTTGTTATCATATAATATGTACGTCAGTGTGTTTGTGTGTGTGTAAGCAGCGTATTGAATAGGCATGGCCGTGGGCTGTAGGCAACGGACTGGGGGCGTGTACATGGGCGCTGGTCCATTACAAATGTGTCTGTGTGCATTTGAGAAGAAAAAGTAATTAAAAGCGTTACTTGTCGGGATTAGTAAAACATTTTAATTTAGTTGTTGCACAAAAGCAAAACGGACAGCTAGCCAAGAGAGGGTAAAAAGAGAGATCACAGGAGGGAGAGGGGAATGATTGAGGGGCTATAGCGAGTCAAACTGAAATGGGTCAATAAATCCGAGCTTAATTTTATTGCTATGCGCGCTCTTTTCACTAGTTTCCAGAGCGGAAAACGAAAAACGAAAACGAACAAATATAAATCGCAATGGTAAACAAATCAAAATAAATGAGTAACAAAAGCAACGGCAATGGCAAAGGCAACGGCAAAGGCAACGGCAGCGGCAGCGGCAAGACGGACTGAACTGAGTGAGCAGATGCGCGCCCTGCCACTGGCACGCCCCATTCTACCTCATGCTCATCCTAATGCTTAGCTCCACACTCAACTTGCTGACAAGCTGACAAACTGGCTCGACTCTGACTCCGTCTGGCAAAGTGCCGAGCTGCGATTGGGTTTCTGGGACGGCGATTGCGATTGTGACTTGAAGACGAAGATAGGGGAGACCAGAGCTAACAGAGATAATATTGCTCAAGAGTTCGGGCTGCAAACATTGTGCACATTTTGGCTCATTTCAATAAGAAATTCGCAAGGCGAGGAAAAAATTTACTAGCCATAAAAGTCAGAACATGGCAGTGGCCGAAGGAGGCATGTGGAGGCGTGGCAAATGATAGTTGTTTTTCGTTGATACGAATTTCAAGGGATAAAGCATATAAACTCGCATTAGAAATGCACGAGTTGATTCGAGTTTCATTTTGTCAGTGAAATAAGCAAACAATGCCCATTGCAAGTGGCAGGCAGCAGCAGCAACAACAACAACTGAGACAACAAAGCAGCAACAAAGTGCAGCAGAAGGTGGCATCAACAAAGAAATGAGCAGTTCGGCATGGGATTAAGGAACTCTTAAATGGCCAGCAGAATACCCAAGATGGAATACTCTATATATTCACTCTAAGTCCGAAATAAATGCTGACTACCATATATTAAATACCATATATTAAATATACTATATAGATTTCAAAGAAGAGAAGAGCTATGAACAGTCAGCCAAATATAGTTGCATCGAGTCTCGTTTTATAATTCCGATCAAGTATATATATAACCATACATATAAGTAGTTTATGGGGTTTCCTTAAAGGGTATTAAATGACGACAAGAACAACAACTGCTGGCTCGACTGCGCTTTTGGCTGCTGTTGTCGTGGCACGTTTTGTTGGCCTGCACAACATTCATTTCCTGTTTCTTGTTGCTGCAGGACGCCAGATGCTGCTGACTTGGCCACTGGGTCGCGTTTTGTCTTGAGTGGGTCTTCCTCTGTTTCGGCTTCTTCTTTTAAATGCGCGTAAACTACTTACAGGGCGCATCCGGCGACGCCAACGTCAGCGCCTATATTATATTTTCCCATTTTGGGAGTAGAGTAAAAAAACAAATAAAAGCAGCAGAAAGAAGTGGGAGTGCAGCTGAAAACATATTGCCAAAGCGCAAAACAGCGAACGGGAAGATGCGTTGAAAATCTTTTATCAGTGAAATTATTTGCCCAGGGACAACGGCTACGGGCAACGGGCAATGGGCAGCTTGCAACGTGCAGCAGAATGAATGCGCCCGAAATGGCGAAAAAGAAATAATATCCAGGAAAATGACTGCACGAACACGATGAGGAGACGAAGAAGAAGAAGAAGAAGAAGAAGGAGTAGAAACAAGAGAGCAGCGGAAGATGTAGGCAGGCGTACGGTTAGCTGCCAAGGGAGAGGAAGACAAAAGCAACTGGCCAAAACAAGTCTGGCCCCAAGTTGCAGGCCAAATGTGTTGGAAAATTTCTTACTGCACGGTTATAACAACGCTGCGAAAAGCGTTTTTCCCTCGCTGGCGCACTGAGGCTGGCTGGCGCTGAGGCTAAGAAAATCTGCGCCAGACCCTCAAAAGTATGCTACACTTTTCTTTAATGGCAGTCGCGTCGCTTTTATGTCAACAAAATTGAGAGAAAAGCAACAAAAGGCAACTTTTACAGCCAAAAGCAAAGAACGACGCTGGAATACCCTTATTACAATCCTTAGCAGATGTAAGCACTAGAGCAGCTCACTGGAATATTCTACAGAATTCTTGTACTATATACGTCTGCTCCTTATAGAATCGATACCCTGCCAGTCGCATAGGAAAGCGTAGAGACTCCTGCTTGTAGCCTGCTTGGCTTTGTGGGCAAAAAGTAGCCGTAAAAAAGCTGAGTTACTTTGGCTAGCTGCTGCTTTTATAGCTGGCCAGCAGTCGTTGGCTCGATTCTTTTTTGTTTTTCTTCAGCTCCCTCTTCTTCTTGTTGTGCTTGTGAAGGCGTGGCTGCTCACCTGATTGCTGCAGACAATGCGCTGCATTATTTAAAGAAGAAGCAGTAGATGCTGGTGCCCAAGAGCAGCAGCGAGCAGCGAGCGGCGAGCATCAAAATGCAATTAAAGCGTCGCGCGCAACGACGGAACCTTTCAGAAATATACTCGTAAAATTTGCGCATGCATTGGCAGACAACAGAGACATAGATAGGATGCCGAGCAACAGCAGCAGCAGCAGCAGCAGCAACAACAATATCTACAAGAACAATCTCTACAACAACAACAATAGCTAAAGCACGCGCTCTGCACAAGTTTCAGACAACTTCTAAAAAAAAAAAAAATACTAAAAATACTTAATTTAGCTAGAAAATGTCGCTGGCTTTTGTTTTTCACAACGCGTCGCAGCCTTACAGGTGCCTCAAGAGCCCCTCCTACCCATGGTTACCCCTTCGGCTAAAGCCATTCCTGCCTGCTCTTTCAGCTGCTCTACGTGCTAGTCGTGTGTATGTCTGTCTATATGTATGTGTATATGTATGTGTCTGCTAAGTGTAGCAAGAACTGCTGTGCTCGTGTATGTGTATGTGTAAGTATGAGTGTGTGTGTGTGTGCATTAGAAACGCTTATGACAAACGGATATTAAGTTCAGCAGTCACGTAGCTCAGGTAAAATTCTTTTACGATAATTTTTTGCGAAAAGCAACAACAACGCCCAGAAGAAGAAGCAGAAGAAGAAGAAGGAGACGAGCTAGAAGCACAGCAAACATTTCAAACAGCCAAATGAGCGCTAACTTTCTGCAGTTCTCTAAAGAAGCCTTTAGGAGTTTAAAAGCCGCTCGCTACAGTCAGCAGATAGAAGCACTATAAACTCATATCTAAGTGAAGCTGCTTGAGAAGCGGGTATATTGGCTTTTAAGAAAATAAAATAACTGACATCCGACTAGCAGCCTGAGATTGCTTTAAAATCCTAGGAGGCTGATAAGAGAGTGATGCTGTTTAGTAGGTTAATAAAAAGTATAATAAAAGAGAGAAAGCAAAAACTCGTAGAGCTGCATTTGTTTAGTTGAGTTTTATATATTTTAATTTCAAAGGCATTTGATTTCCATTTGCATATTGCATATTGACTTGAATTTAATCAAAAGTATTCTGTTTTCTTTCATTACAGGACCAATGCTCATTGTGATATATTATCATCATTCTGGACGATGGAGTTGCTGGAATAGTTCAAGCTCTATAAAGGCAGTAGTTAAAATAACCTAGATTAACTGCGATAATTTAAGCTTTAAGCAATACAAATGTAAGCATATTGTAAAACGTTAAAATATTGAAAGTAATATAAATAAAAACTAATAAAAAAAATTTTAAAAAAACTTGTGTTCTTCATTGAAAAAATTGAGAAAAGCGAAATGGAGTCAGGCGAAATATAAGACGAACTGAAATGGTAAAAAATACACAGAATATTAGATTGCATTCCCGCTCAATGGGGTCAGTTGTCGGCGGTACAGTTGTCGATTACTTGGCCAAAATCCCGCTGAAGTAACAGGCGAACAGAAAGGGCCAGAAGGTAGCCAAAATTATAGCGTATAAAAATTTCATTGCATACCGGCAAGGGGCGACGGTTGCTGAGTCGCTAAACCTCAAAATTTAAACGAAATTGCGGCTGGGCGACCAGGCAAACAGAAATTCCCAGCAAGTAGCCGAAAAAATGCAGGACGAAAAAAAGTGTTGCATACTTTTAGTTGCTGCATAAATTGCACAAATTCAAGTTTCCATTGCATATGTTCGTGGGCAACTCATTGCAAATTTCTATTTTTTTTTTCTTATAGGTTTGACGCATGCTTAGCTTAAAAATGGAAAAATTAATATGAAATAAATTGTAAAAATTTTGTATTTTATGAATTTTTTATGGCGAAACAAAAGCGAAATTCAAGGCATTTTATGTAATTTTTGAATACTTTTAACTGAAATCGGACTGACAAGGGTTGCGCAATAGGCGTGACCCAGAAAAATATTCCCTTTGCATTGATAATAATTAAATATAATATTAAAGCCACTCTCTGGACTTGTGGAGCTGTAGTATCTAGTCTACGGCATGTTTACTGTAGAAGCGATGCCATCTGAGAACCATTTCATATTTTGTATATTCAATTACTCATCCATATAGCTGAGAAACATAATTAAAGACCACACTTAAGTCCTCATAGCAGCATAACGATCCGACAGGCAAACACCACTCGAGCTGTGTTAAAGTGAAATGGTAGAGGTTGAAGAGGATTAGAAGATATTTGCCCTGCATAATTGAATTGCGAGTCCACTCGACTTTTCATATACCCAACACGCTCACACACACACACAGACATTCATAGCAAATTGAAAGCTAAAGCAACGTTTAGTTTAGGGGGTGTTGTTGTCTGCTCTGCTTTCGCTCAATTATTTGCGATTTACATGATTACATTTTAAGCACAATTTATGCAGGCAACTGTAAAATGTTGTTTAGTGCATACGAGAAATTGTTACGTATACGAACCGTTGCCGGCAGCAGCAGTAGCAGCAGAACGAGGGCAACTTTTCGAGTGTCGTGTTCATTTGCAATTTGTGCAGGGCAAAACAATTAAAGTGTCCTAAATGCTGTTGCTGTTGTTGTTGTTGTAGCTGCCCACATACCACACACTCACACTCACACATCTGCATATACATATGTACATATACATATATCCATATGTATATTTATCAGGCACTGCAGTTAGCAATTAAGCTAACAGCTGTGAGTTTTAATTGTTGATGGCTTCTGCGAGCAGGTGTTGTTTTTGCGCTGCAGCTGTTTAATAAATTCTTGCTACAAATAAATATTATTTAATTAATTTGTCAGCACTTCGATGCGCACTACTCTGGCCATGCAAACTCTCTGCCAACTCGACCAACTCTGGCAACTCTGGCCTTCAGCTCAGAAGTTTTCAGTTTGCGGCTGCAGCGCCTCTGTGCCTGGCCTGCTTTGCTCTGGGTCTTTTTCGGTTTACGGCTTTTATGGTTTTAGATTTTCCATCTAGGTGCACTCGCCTTTTCTCTCTCTTGCTCTATCTATGCCTGTCCCTCTCTCTCTCTATGTGTGTGCTCAGTTTTTGGCCTTATTATTGTTGCACTGCATTGGGTAATACGATTATTGCTCAGCCGCTTTGACCCCACAACGTTAGTCGAATGCTGAATGTTTATTAAATTACACATTTGCTTCTTCTGCTGCTGCTGCTGGTGCTGCTGCTGCTGCTGCTTTTAAAGTGACCCAGAGAGTCGACCACTTGAGCGGAGTTTGCCACAAATTGTCGGCAATTAGATGCTTCAATAAAAAAGCAGCTCATAGCTACAGCTACTGCTGCGGTTGTTGCCTTCTCTTTGTGTCTATCTCTGTGTGTGTGTGTGTGTGTGTGTGTGTGTTCCTCTTGAATTGCCAGCAATTATTTAATAGCCGTCTAATAGCTAACATCCGAGTGGGACGGCCCATAACAACAAGTCCGCATTAACCTGGCAATAACAAAGCAACTGGACACAGTTTAGGTTGGAGGGCTGCGCCGAGCAGTGGGTGTGCCCCATTTGATATCCAAGCACAAATAAAAAGCAAACAAATTATTACAAACCGCCCATGGGCAATCTCCGGCCGCACAGCTCTTCCCGCTGCCAACCAAGTGCTATAAAAATGCGTTCTTCTTTTTGGCAACTTTTCTTCCCACCCTCTCTCTCGATCTCCCTCTCTTTGTGTTTTATGTGTCTTTGAGTGTATGTGTGTGTGTGTGTGTGTGTGTGTGGTTGGGTGGAGTAGAAGTTGCGATGTCTGTTTATATTTTTTAATTTCTGCAGCCAACAATAACGCGTCGAAAATACATAAATTCACGTCAATTAATAAGAAATTGTGGAGCGTGGCAAAGCGAAACAAAATGGCGCACACGTGTGTGTCTGTGCGTGTCCTTTCCAAGGATGTGGATATGGATGTGGCTGGCGCCGTGCGTACTTCTCCCTAATTGTGCACTAAAGAGCGCGCGCTGCTAACCGTTCGCCCGGCTAAATTACGATGCATTTAATTGCTCGGATTTGGAGCACAGATTTATGTCTGTGCCACTAAGTGGGCTGCTTAAGGCTTAAATGGCCGACGACGTGAGCGCCAACCACGACGCGCACTAAAAGTGAAAGCCAGAGTCACACTCACACTCACACACACTCACAGCAACAGCTACGGCCACAGCCACAGCCTCAGCCACAGTCATCTAGCTGCCATCGCAGTCCGCTGTGCGATTTTTAGCCATATGGCAAGCGGCACCGGGCACCCGCATGGGACAATAGAGAAACGGAGCCAGCTAGAGATACCAAGAGGGCGCAAGAGTAGCAGCCTAGACCAAGCACCTGCTTGACGTACGTGCTAGACTTTGTCCTGGCTACGACTGTGACTGGAGCACAAACGGCTGCCCTCTAGTTGTGCTGCCCAAAGTCCAGCTTAACCCGCTGACAGCTGAGCACAGTAGATGGATGTGATTGTATGTACTTTTTTTGTACTATGTATAACATATTAATGTTCTTTAGAATCAAATTAAAATAATAAATTATTGCATAAAATTAAGCACATATTATTTTCTATGAATTATCTGAACTAGAACTTGATTTTCTTTTGAATTGCGGGTTTATTTTCTTTTTTTCTAAGCATTTATTTTTATTATTTATTTTTATTTAAACATGACAATATTATTTTTGAATGTAATTTTTTTTGGAATTTCGTGAGAATTTTCTTAGGAATTAAACTTGTAAACTGAATTCCTCGGGCAATGTCTCAATTTCAGTTCTATTACAAAATATTTATATTTTTAATGCAAGCTCTTGAATAGTAAATAATTCGGGCATTCAAATATTTCTCTAAAAATAAACTCTTCGTTTATTTTAACCTGCTACAAAAGTAATTTCTCATCAAAAGAGCACCCAGCACATGCAGTGGGTTAAGCAGTGTGAACAGTGTCTGGTGCGTAGTCCATGGCTGACCGGCTGACCGTCTGCTCTAGAGCCGCAGCCAGGTCGTGTGTCGCGCTGGATTTTAATTGGAGAGCGTGAAGGAAGCGTTGCATGCAGCAACATAATTTTAATTTAATAATTTCCCGTGTGCACTCGCGCCGGGTGGCGGACTAGATGGCTATTACATATGCAGGACGGAAAATCAGTTTAGGAATGTAAATTGATTTTGTGGTAATATGCAATTTGTGGACACCACCATGGCTGGTCGTTCGCCAGCAGCAGGAGCAGCGCTACAACTATGCGGCCAATGGTGCGTATGCGTAATGTTGGGTCAGCATTTTATTGCGCAAACTTTAAGTTAAGAGCGGGCCGTAAATGTGCTGGGCGCCAGATTTGGGGCAATGTAAATGGCGACCAGGACAGGACATTGGGCAGCAAATTTTTAAACAACTTGAGGCTGGCCGAGCCGAGAACGAAGAGAGAGAGAGGGGAAGTAGAAAAAACGCTCAACTACAAAAGACATTTGGGGCCCAATGCTGAGACTGAGGCTGAGACTGCGGCCGTAAAAACTTGCTAAGAATAAACAGAAATTACCAGGCCGCAAGTAAATAAAAATGTTCAAGCAGAAAAGCTGCTCAACGGCGGCATGGAGTGGAGGCGCTTGTAGTTCTTGCTTGCTCGAGAAGGAGATGGGAGCGGTGGGCGGTGGGTGGTGGACATGGGCATGGGCATGGGCGTGGCCAACTGAGTACGCAGTGGACCCTTGCGGGTTTTTGGTCGTCGCTTTGCGCATGAGAAATTCTTGCTTTTTAAATTCTTTAAGTAATGCAAATTAAATTTAAATAGCAAATAGGCAAAGAGCCGAACAACAACAACAACAACAACAGCAGCAGCAAGAAGAACACACAAAACAACAACAGGAACAGCAACAGCAACAGCAACAGCAGTTACAGCAAATTAAATGCCCATGGTCCATGGTCCAAGACCAAGGATACGTCCTTGCCTTGCCGTGCCTTGCCTGGCTTTGCTTTTGCCTGGCCCAAGCATTTCGCTCAAGAAACAAATTTCAAAGACAAATAAGCGCCGAAAACAGCAGTAATTAATTTGAGTCGCGTGTGTGAGTGTGGGTGTGTGCGTGTGCGTGTGCGTGCGCGCCTGTGTATGTGTATGTGTGGGTATATTTGCTTGCAGAACTTTGAGCAGAGCAACAACAACAAGAAGCAGAACAACAGGAATTGGTCGAGACTTTTAGTGGAGACAATTGCTTGGCATTTGGTACGTGGCAAGTTGAATGCTGGCCAAGAATACCACAGCAACTTTTAGCCAACGCTGCGAGAAACGAGCAGTTAGCAAAACTGCACGGCTAACTGTAAAGTACCAGCAACAACAGCAACAACAACAGCAACAACAACAGCAACAACGCGACAGCCACAACAGCTACAAGCAACCTAAGCTCAACAACTTCAAGTTGTTTCCTAGGCCAACAAACGCACCCACACGGCAAAGACAACAAGTACAAGTGCTGCAGCTGCACTGAGTGTGAACGACTGCTAGATACCCTGCAAAAAGTTAAGCTTTATAGAACTCTTGCACTTTGCTCAGTTTAGTTTTTTATTTATATTCAATTTATGCTGTGTTAGCTTGGCACGCTCCCCGCTTGGCATGCCCACATTTAGCCTCCTCTGCTTGCAGGGTATTTTCTTTTTATAAACAGCATGTACAACGAGCACGGCGCTGGCACCACGGCGGGTGGCTGCGTCTTCGCTTCGTTAGTTGCCGCCGAACATTTTCACACATTTTGCCAGCGTACATGCGGTTTAAATTCAAATTTGTTAGCAACAAACAGACAATTAATTTCGCATATTGCAGAGGACGCCCGCCCGTGTCCAGGCGGCAGGATGGCAGGGCGGCAGGACGGCACCTCAGCAGCTGTCTGGATCGCATCTAAGTGCCATGGCCATGGCCGTGGTCTAAGCTGCGTGGCTTTGCCATATGTGCCTCCATCTCTCTCTCTCTGTCTCTATCTCTCGCGCCGTTTGCATTATAGGCGCAAATTATTTTTGGCTTTTATTTTTATTTTTATACATTTTTTTTTGGTTCGGCTTTTTTTTTGCTTGGCATTTGAATTTTAAATGTTATTACTTGGCTGCAAATTGATTAGTGCTAACATCAGAGGAACGCCTGCTGCTAATTTATTCATGGCGCATAATTGTTTTGTTAAGGACAAGACAACAAGGACTGCCGCCCACTCGCCGCCCACTCGTCCGCCTGCCCGTTGGCTTGAAGGCAGCTTTAAGACGAGCGCTGTCAAATTTCCTGATACCCTTGACAGATAGATTTGCTGTTTGGTGTGTGTGTGGCATGGCCAAGTTGCCGGGCGTATTAAATATCTCAATTAATGGCAACGCCTGCAGCGTGCACAGCGAGAAATGGGTGGGTGGAGGGCAAACTTTAAAGAATTTGGCCGAAATGGAATCTTTCTGTCTGCCTGCCCGTCTGAGTTGCCAAAGAAAACTTGAGTGATTTTCATGTTAATTAATTCTAATTAGATTCGTGCAAACAGTCCTCACTCATTTGTTGCAGTGTAATTGGTGTGGGAGTCGGCGCCAGCTGCGGGCATACTTATCATAGTGTTAGTTCGGGGTCATTCGGGTGGCAGTTGATTTCCATTAGCAAGTACATAACTTAAAGCCGAGCCAAGCCAAGCACTGATGCAAGTGCTCCGGAGCAGCTCAAGGACAGGACAGGAGAGGGCAGGAGAGGAGGGCTGGGTGGGGTAAGCTATCGTGAGCTCGCATAACTATAGCAATTGGGGCAGCTGCTCAGCTTGGCGCGTTAAATTTCAGCTCAAACAAACCTAAGGACATGTCAAGCGCAGCACGCGTGTACAAACAAAAACAGGAAAGCCACAACCACACACACACTTACACACACACAGAGAGGGAGATAGAGGGAGAGCGGAAGCAAGCGAGAGCAGGACTCAACAAACGTTTATATGTCGGAGGTGTTGGAGCCATAGACAAAGATTAAATGACGCTCATCATTCATATGCCAGCAACACTGGAAGGAGACGGAGAGAGAGAGAGACAGAGGGAGAGAGAGGGGGGAGCGGTAGCTGCAGCTGGGCAGAGGTCCTGTAATGTAGTGCCATAATCCTTGGCGCAATTTTTGTATGTGCACAAACGTTGTGGAGCAATATGTCGTAATATCCGCTGCCTGTTTTTATTTGCGCCGCATACATTTGTATGGCCTACACACATACAAAAACAATATGAGCAGTCTGACAGGACTCGTTGAGCAAACGCACTTGGGCCACACAAACACAAAGACCCAGTGAAAAGTACTAAATGTGGCCATGATTTAGCGTTTTATTATTTGCCCAGCCAGGTGAAGGCGTGGTGGCCAGGTGGCAAAACAGCTTGGCCAAATGCCTTTGCTGCTGCCAAACGAACGTGACCGCTTCTGCCGGGCCTCGTTGTTGTCGTTCTTCTGTGCCAACGGGCCAAAACAGTTTTAGCCCAACGATCCGTTGGCATTGTAGCCACTTCATCAATTATTCTTAAGCATAAAATATTTGTCACTTTTACTAAATTTATTGTGACAAGCGTTCCACACCTATCCTACTCACTCACACACACACACACACACAGCTATGAAGCTGCCTTTATAAACGACTCTGCATATGAATCACGTGCGTAATGGTAAACAGCTCCGTTTTGGCCTGCGACATTACGACTGCCTTTGCCTTTGCCTGCGCCTGTGCCTGTGCCTTGGCGGTTGCCTTAACTTTTTTGCATTTAATACTCTACTAAAAGGGTATTTAAATTATGTGGTGAAAGGCTTAGATAGCACATCTAGATATTGTATGAATTAATTGTAGTGCAAACAGCTCTGCAATGTCTATGAAAGAGGTTTGATTACATTACTATGTGAAGAGAGAGGGCATATAGAATATGTTTTTGCTAGTATATAGCTTTTCATTATATAGGTTCGACAATGAATATTCCCATATTCCATATTAAGAGCAGCTACAAATCAAGCCCTACTCAGATTTAGTTAAGCCTGAGCAATCTGCTCTAGTTTAAACTGAATGAAAGCTTAAGCTCCTCTTTCATTTATATCATTTCCTGTACCGCCCTAACCGTATAGTCGTTATGCTTCTAGCGTATTCAATGTTCAGCCAGCCTGTCATAAACTTCCTTTGACTCGTTCTCGTCTTTACCTTTGCGTCTGCCTCAAGTGGACAGCATTTTGTTTTTTGGGCGTATTTCTAGTTTGTTTCCATTTCCGCCACGTTTTGTATGCCACAAATAATTTATATGTGCGTGTGTGTGTGTGTGCTAAGTATTTGTTGCTTTATTTATGCTCTCGGCTGAGGCGACTTCCACTCGAGTTGCTTTTTGTGCAGGGCTCACGGTACGTATACGTAATACAAAAGTCGCTTGAATTAAAAGTGGAAGTTGGTGTCAAGCGCCGTCCCAGCGGAAGCTTTCAGGCACTTCTTCAAACTGAAATGCCGCGCCCACAAATCTGATAAGAGGCACCCGATTATATATATATGAAAACACACATAGTATATATAATTTTTTGTCGTGTTAAATCATGAAAAACGTTCACTGCTTGAAGTCGCCGACAGGTTGCTTTCCAATTTTCATCATCATATGCATATGCGGTGCAAGTGGTGCAAGTGGTGCAGGCGTCGGCGGGTCAAAAGCAGTTACAAAAACCCATTTAATCCCACGCTAAATGGGCGCAATGTAAACTGTTGACATTTCAGCCTCCGTTGCATGACACTACTCCTACAGCTCCGGTGGGCAGGTGGGCCCAGTAGGCGTGGCCAGCCACGTTGCGTTCCACAATTGTTCGCAGGACATGCACGTGCTGACGCCCCAGCTACTACTACGAGTACTGCTGCTGCTGCTGCTTCTGCTGCTGCTGTTGGCTGAAGTGCACTCGCCTCTAAACAGCAATGTAGTCGTCGCTCGCTCGCAGTGTGTTTGTTAAACACCTACACAAATGGCCACCTCTCTCACCTGACGGCCCCACGCAGCTCGACTGCAGCTTGACAAATATTTTTGAGCCCTGTGTGTGTGTGTGTGTGTGGAAAACAAGGAAAGCGCCAGGGCAACTAAATGAAATGCCAGCGCATGAGAATTGTATAGCGAGCGGCAAGGCAGGGCAGGGCAGCTACAGCTCAAGTGGGGCAGGCGGCAGCGCTGAGCAGGCGGGGGACATGGGGCACGGAACATGGCCGCAATCACGTGCCAACATGCAGGTGAAATGCAAATAATTTTTGTTTTCCCCTGTTACGTTGGCATTTTTTTTTTTTTTTTAGCTTTTCTTCTAGCTGCTGTTGTCGTTATTGTTGTTGTCGTTGCTAGCTGCTCTCATCGTTGCTGCTGCTGCTGCTGTTGTTTCCAGTTGTTGTTTGTTGTGCACACACACACACTAGCACAACATCTAAACAGGCAAGCATGAGACAAGAGTTACAGGACAGAAAAAAAAACACCAAATACTCAACAGCTCGTGGCACTAATAAAAAGAAAAAACTATTTATATGCAGCCAGATAACGAAACGTAAATGCTCTTTAGCAATTAGATGGCATTGAGCAGTAGAGGGTATAGAATTATCCAAGTGCAGTTATATGGATAAAGAGGAGGTTAGACATAGCCAAAAGAGAATATATATAGCTAGAGGATTATTCAAGTTCTGTCTCATTATTCATTCGGATGATAAAAAACACAATATTCTTCGACTTATGAAAGAGTATTTTAGAGTATAAAGAAATGCTTTGTATAGAAGCATAAACTATCTAATATATATGTAAAATATTCTTAAAAGTAGAAATTTCTATAAAGTCCCAGTCCCAGACAATGCTGAGCTTAACTCATGTATTCATGCCGGGCATTTATAATTGACATTCACATTTGCTTTGCAGTCAGCATACTTATATAATATAAGTAACAGAAGCTCTAGTTTTATCATATACACATATATCTCATACTCAGACATTATAAACTCCTATGATTCACTGTCTATCCTGCCTGTTCGTTCACTTTTTACCTGCTCTGATGTCAGTTGAATCTTGTGTTATGAATATTATAATGATTCTGCTCCATTCCATTTTTTCTTTCTTCGAAATCTGATGGCAGCCCTAGCAGACTTGTTCACTTATTTTTATTATATGGTTTCATATGTACAAATACCTAAAGCTGGCCCAGCCACCAGAAAGGTGTGTGTTCACGTGCGTGTGTGTAATGGGAGGTCTTCGTTGTTGTTGTTGAAGTCAGCCAGGCGTCCTCATCCGCTCAGAGAGATCCCCTCTGGACTCTGACTGGCGCACTTTTATGCCGGGGAACTAGTTGCATTTTTATAAACGCAGCGTCAAGTTTTTTCCGCAATTTTATTTTTTACAAAACACCCTGGCCGACCACCACCCACCGCCCACCGGTCACGCCCCCTACGTCGTGCTGCGTGTTGGTGGCGCTGTAATATTTACTGACGGCTTTGCCACGCCCACGCCCATACACTCCCGACGGAGTGCTGTCAAGCGCACTTGTCGACGTCACGGCTATTTTGCGCGGCACAAAAACCAAAAAACGAAATCATGTCAAAACCGATTTTTTGTTTGGCATGCGAAAGTCCCCCTCCCCACGCTACCTCACTCTCTTTTTCACTCGCCTGGTCTCTGTGCGGGGCGTTCAGGCATCAACTGAGCCGATTTACTATATATATATATATATGTATATACTACATATATATGTATGTATGTATATATTAACGCAAACGCGTCGCTGATTTTCATTTATTTGCTGCGGCTCCTGCGGAATTTCAATATTAGTTGCCGAAGATATTTTCGAATGCGGGCAAGCAACAGTTTATAATGGTTCCACAGAGGGCAGCTCTTTGTGTGTATGTGCGTGTGTGTCTGTGTGTGTGTGAGTAGTAGCTGCTGCTCACGTAACATTTCAAAGTGCAGCTAATTGATTTTTCAGCACAATGCGCCATCAATTGACGTCCACAGCGTAAATTTCGCAGCGCCAAAAATTTGACGTGCAGCTGTGAAAAATTGACAGCAACAGACGCCGCCGCTTTGTATGCAACACGAAAAAATCTGTATACTGACATATATACCTATATAAATGTATATATATGTATATGCATAAAGAGAACATATATGTATTACTGCAGAGTACGTAAATGCCATAAATCGCAGCAGTGTTTGTTGCTGTTGTCACTTTTAATAATGCCCTGGAAACCAGAGAGCAGCGCTTAGAGGGTTGATCAATGCGAGTGATTGACAGTTTAATTGAATTAATAAATGAAGTTAATCAACTTATGCAAATTGTAGTGCAAGAATACAGTTATTACTATCTACTTTATACTTATACAGATTACATATTGCATGCTATAAAGAACTATCCTTCAAAATATTTGAAAATTCCTAATTAGATTCATTAAGTTTTAAGCATTTTATATGAAATTGAATTCAGCTTATGAATATTCCCAATCTATTCAATTTGCTGCCTTTCTTTTCCGACTAAATCACAAGTTGACGCAAACTGTCACGAGTGCCAAAGCCACTGAAAGATCGAAAGTATAAAGCCAACCAAGTCGGGATATATGCTTCTACCCACATAAATATTTGACAATGCTGCGTGCAGTGCGTGGCAACTGCAGCAGGAGCAGCTGAAGCCTTTAATGGGTGCAATGCTTCGGCTGAGGCGAGCTCATGTGGCGAGTGACTGACAATACGCAGAGCCATACAGTTGTCAGCGAGCGGCGCACTGATTGACGCACTGCCTGACTGAGTGACTGACAGAAGCAGACAGCCAGCAAAGGCCCTACGCAGCAGCGAATGCTACGGAAAGTTCTTTATGTATTTTGTTGAACAAATTTTGAGCAAACAAGAAAATGGATTTGTCATTGCGCTGCAAAGTTAGTTGTTGCAGGTAATTGATTGATTGACAGCCAAGCGACTGCTGCGATGCGAGTTCATGTTAGCTTGATTGACTAAGCAGAAGCTACAATAGGAGAGTAAGATTCTAACTGCCACAATGTTGTCTTACTTTTCTGCTAACCTTAGCATATCAATCACAGTTGTTTGATTAACAATCGAACGTCTTTACAGTTTCTTGAGAAGCTTGATGACTACCTAAAATACAAGTTCTTTTAATTGAACCTTGTCTGCATATACCTCCTCTAACTCTTGCTTGTTGTTCACCCATCACCATTGATTGACTGATTCTTAGCACTCAGAGGTTCAAGAGTACGAAATAAGTGTAAGCTCTGGGCAATAATAACTTTTGCCGGCAGCAAAGTTATTCACACAACAGCATTTGCTGTGTCTCTCTGCTGTCTTCCTCGGGTCACTTCCTGTGACCTCAGGCAGTGGCGAAACCCCAACACGTTCGCAGCTGCACCGAGACACAGTTACCCAATCAGAGGCAGCAGAAAGCAACCACAGTAAAGCAACGACAGTCGAAGAGAAGTAATATGCAAGCATTTCATACACTCCAGCAAATATTGTAGTCGTAGTCAGTGTTGGGGCCACCATGTGTTTTATAATTTCTTTTGCTCAGCCCAGCCACTGGCCCTGGGCCACCGCTGCTACTGCTGCTGCTGCTACTCCTGCCACGACTACTACTGTCCGGTGCTCCTTTGCTATGTGCCCTTTGCTCTGACCACATCAAGATGAACATGTTCGGCCACTCACGTGGTGCATGCTTTGATTTGTTTCGTTACGTTTCATTACAACAATCGTGCTGTCGATTTTCTGGCCCTGAGCTCAAACAGTCTTTGCCTAATATACCCTGGAAATGCTTGGGAGTGGGCATGATGAGTGATGTGAAAAAGGGAGAACAAGTTTAGGTCTATGAAACATAGCTCTCTGCATAAATCACGAATATTAATTAATAATCTTTTCCATATATTTCTCTAATGACAATTTTCAGTTATGTCTGCCTACAGGGTATGTCTTAGTGGAACATGCGGCCAGTTGTTGGGTTTTAGGTTGCTTTCATTACAAGTGGCATTAGGAATGTTGCAGTTGTTTTCTTGCTGCTCCCGTTGTCAGCCCATACATAAACCAAGCAAAAGGAAGCAACAGCAGCTGTTGCAGCAGAAGCAGCAGCATCGACGAAGACAACGTTGTGGTTTTCGATTTACTGGCTTTGTCGCAAAAATTCTCAAGAGATGCAGCAAATTTCATTTGGTTGCCCTGTCCATCACAAATGTTCCAAAACAAAAGGCAACTTTTGCATGCGACAACAGCAACAAAGCGCATAAAAAATTGTTATAGCAATCACAAAATTGTAACTGGCCCATTGACCGCTCAGTTTTTTGCTGAGAAGGAGAATGAGAGAGAGAGAGAGAGAGAGAGAGAGAGAGAGAGAGAGAGGAGGCACTATCTTTCACTTTTATTTTATGCCAAATATTTTGCTACCTTTTGGCTAAACAACTACGGGGGAAAGAGAGAGAGAGAGAGAGAGAGAGAGCGGCCAACGACATCGACTGCTTTATTGATAGATTTTTCTTTTATTTTTACTTGTGCAGCCAAGTTGGTGGAGCCAAGTTTGTGCCATCATTGACATGCACTGCGAGAAATTGAGAGTGACATCCGTATATTTTAGCGCCGCACTCGGCACTCGGCAATCGCCTGGCGTCTGGCAGCAGGCGGCGCATCCTTAATGCCAGTGCATTTGTCTTCTGCTGTCCGCTTGCATTTTCATCTCTTTGCTTCATTTGAGCAACTTTGCGGTCTTTCTCCCTTCCGCCCCCCCGTCTTCACGTGAGCAAACTTAATTTATTTTCCAACTAAATCGATAGCAGACCGACTACAGCAAGGAAATATAAATAGCAATCGAGAGCAGTTGCCTTCAATGACCAAATATGCTGTCTAACGCTCGATACAATGTTGCTCATGTAAGTAGAAAGCTTGATTACACTTCGTTATATTGTGAGAATGCGTGTCTGAAGTACTCCCAGCTCATCCACTGCTGATTAACATGCTGCATTCTCCGCACACTTTGCAAGTCGAAAAGTGCAGCTGCTTGAGAAAACTTTCAGTTGCCGAATGGGCAACGCTCCAGTTTGGCAACATTTTTCAGCCATTTAAGCAGAAAATCCTTTCAAGCCGCACTCGTACATTGAAACATTATGAAATGGAAGCCAGTGAAAGAAAGCCGTAGTGGCAGCAGTCGAGCCTGAACACCTGAACAGCCTGAAAATTAGTTTGGCTTTAGCATGTCTCAAGTGCTGCACAAAATGGCCGCTGCCACGCCTCCTCGCGCCCACAATACGCCCAGTGCTGCTAATTGTGCACGTTGCTGCATATGTTTTCCATAAATTGCAACGACTCGAGTCGTCTCAACTCTCCAAAGAGGAAGAGGAAGCAGCCTTCACTCGAGTTAAATGTCGAAAAAGAGATTTGCTTATTTGTTTTGCTACATTCAGCTGGGGTTTTCTCTCTGGGCCCGGGCATATTATGCCAAGATTTAATTCACTTCTTCTGTTGGCTTTATTTCTATGTATTTTGAGCAGAGATATTTCGATGGTTTTGGATTTTTGAATGCCAAGTTGAATGGCGATGAATGTTTTATAAGAAAGCCAGACACGACTCGTTCAATGTTTTTTCTATTTTTTTTTTATTTTTTTTTTGTAATGCAAAATGCGCATCAGACATTTGTATGCATTAGCCGGGTAAAACGAACATTTTATGGCATTAACTTGCAGCAGCAGCAGCATCTAGTGGGCGTTTTAGGGTGGCTGTGCCAATGGCTTTAACACAAATATGCATGTCGGCAGAGGCAGAAATGCCTGCATAGAATTGCACTTAAATACAGAAAATTGCACACAAACATAAAAGTGCAGCACGGCGCTCATGCAGCCAGGCCAAGCAGATACAGAGAGCGAGTGGCAGGCAGACAGACGAGAGACCTAGAAACTGTGGCAGCCTGAGCCACGGCAACAGGAGCAGCAGCAGGAGCAGCAGCAGGAGTTTGCTGCTGGGCAATCCAAAGTACGTCATGAAAATCAGGAAACAGGATATATTAAGTTTGAGGAATGGGCGCTGGGCATACAAACACATCCATATGCAAATGTTGTCGCAGCAATTGGACAACTAGCCCCAAAGCCGCCAGCAACTGTAGCAGCAGCAGCGGCAGCAGCTACGCCGACAGCGCAGTCGTAAAAACTGGCCCTTGGCCTGTCGCCTGCGACAGTTTTTATTGCAGCATATAAAATAGGAGCAACACAGCAGCAGCAACAGCAGCAACAATAGCAGCAACAATAGCAGCAACAAGGACATGACAAAGTTTTCCATGCGCCTTGTTATACACTGTTCGTGCCGCCCAAAATGGGTATATATGGCAGTTGCACCTTATCGAAACTAGAGAAGTAAAGATGTAGTTAGTAAAGATATAACTATGGAGCTCAATTGCTGCCACGCACGCATAGCTGTTAATGATTAGTTAAAAAGTAATTTATATTTAAGTATTACATTTTTATAGATGAGTTGAGAATTATTCAGCACGAGATATTGAGGTAGATCAGGCTAGGAATCGACTAGCTTAGAACTCGACTAGGGTACTCATCAGGATTTTACCTGACTCATTTAAAAAAAAACGTATATATAAGGTAAATATCATATAGAGATTCCTATCATCATATTTGCTTGCGTCATCCAGATCCACATTAGTCTTTCACCTCTCTCAATTGTTTTTCTTGAAATCAAACCTTAATCATTCAGATAGATATATCAGACTTGCTCCCTTTCATTCAGAAACAGAGCATCGGATCGTCATTGCGCGCATTTCTTGTTGTTTTGCTTCTTTTTTTTTTTCAATTGGCAACCACATTTTCTATTAGTGTAAATATGCAAAGTACATGAAGACATGAGGCTCCACTTCCGTTATGAGCGTAAGCGAGAAATAACCATAAAAATGTTGAATGCTGAATGTAAAATGCAAAGTGTAACTTTGTTGCGCCCTTTGGATAAACGGAACAGTCAGAGCATGAGCTGGCTGGCTGGTGGGGTCTGCATTAGTCAGGGCAAGGGGAGATGACACTGAGCCAAGTCCAATTTTTAGCTGTTTTTGGCATTTTAAATTACGTTTGCGGCGCGCATATTAAAAATCCCTTTAGTTGGGGCTTTTCGGGTGTGTGCTGCGCCTCTTATTTTTCATTCACACTTCATTTGACGAGCGATGAAATTTAAAGCGAATCCCATTAAACGCAAATGAAAACGAAAATGGAAATGAAAATGAGAATCGAGCATGAAAGTAAAGCACAAAAAAATAGCATTTGAGAGCAAACAAGAAATATTAGCAATGCCATTTGCAACGTGGAGAAGTCGTTTGGGGGCGGGGCTCAAATTTTTTCATTCATTTATTATGGCAAGCGAGAATTTAAATTAAAAATTGATCCATTAGAAATCGAAATATATTTGTGCGCAATTCACAGTAAACTTTAAAACATTTAATGGATTAAAATGTATTAGAAACATAAAACTAAATTAGTCAACAACTATGACATTTATGACATGCAAATATCTTTCTAAATCCTATAAATTATTTATTGAACTATGTTCAACTTGGTGAAAGCCAACAAATTGTGAGCTCATGCATTATGCTGCAAATTAAACGTTTGATAAATCATGCCGAATATATGAAAATATATATGTAATAAAGACAAAAAAGGAAAACTATTGTGATAGAGGTGAGTGACAGGCTTTTGAAATACTCTGTATAATTGGGCGGGAGTGAAAATCGGCAGAAAGATTAGCAGGAGGAGTGTGAGACACTGCATTTGAATTACTTTTGAGTAAAGTTTGTTGATTTTGTATAAGATGAGAATCGGAGTGCAGCAGAAATCAACGTAGCTCACATCGATGTAAAAGTATGTAAAAGCCCCAAGGAATATATATAGACTAACTATTCCTGATGTGCTTTGCCTTCGCCTGCCCAACTAAGAAACTTTTGCGAGCTAGAGAACTCTTCTAAAGGTTATCTCTTAGTCGCACTTTTTTCAAATTATTTCATATTATTTCTATAAAATTTTATTACTCTTAAGTCTGCCTGAAAGTCTAGTCTACTAAATGAACAGCTGTGTTCTGATCATAGTACATAGCCATATTCTTTCTCCTTTCTCTCCACTTCAACTCTTTAGCTAAGCTACAGTGAAAGTTAATTTGAAATGTAATGCATATAGGGGCCGCGGCCCAGCTAGCGACTGCCCACAGGCTATCTGTTAGTCAGTCACGCCCACGCCGCTCTGCTCCTACAACAAGTTGGCTTTCTGTTGGTCGTTTCTATGATTTCAATTTGCAGGCTTATTCAAATGAGAGTGGTGGAGGGATACTCCTTGTCGACGCCGCCACATTTGCTGCTTATCAAAGACAAATATGAAATATTAATAATGCTCGGGACACGCTGCGGGGCTGTGGACTGAGGACTGTGGGGCTGTGAGCACATTAAATATGATGGGAGCAATCGCGTTGGCGAATTCGTGTGACACAGAAAAATGCAAATTTCACCGGGCGAACGGGACAGAGCTCGACTCGTATCACTTTAATGCCTTTCACTTTGATTCGCAGCCAGGCAAAATGCAACACGTGCGCTATAAATCAACTCAGCTGGAAGAGAGAACAGAAGAGGCAGAGGCAGAGTCAGGGGCAGAGGCAGCTGCACAGCGCACCTAGCGGGCTCTATGTAAGCGCACTCATTTCAAAAATCAAATCAAAAATAGTTTGAAAAGTTCCAAGTGCTTAACTCTTGGCCGAGGCGCAGAACGCGACACTAGCCTCAGCTCCTGCCCTTGCGTACCCTTCTAGCCCCAGCGGCAGGCGACAAACAATGCAACAAATTGCAGCCAACAGCCAGCCAAAGGAGCAACTTTGTAATTGTCTGGCAGAGACACGTGGGCGCCCCGGCTCTCACATATATGCTGAAGACAGTGTGAAGGCGAAGGTGTATGCCATGGAATAAAGTGCATGCCATGTTGCAGGTAATAGGCAACCATAATCATTATCATCGTCATCAACATCAACATCGTCATCATCATCGCCGTTGTCGCGACCATCGCATTTGTGGCTGCTCAACAGCCAGCGCCTCAGTTTGCCTCAGTTTGTGCGTTGACATTGTCTTTGTGGCCCGCATTGCTGAAATAGCAGGGCATTAGGCATGCCAGCCAGCCAGCGCCATATAACACTGTGCTACACAATACAGGCGCATGCCAAAGTTACAGCAGCTGCTACCTCAAAATGCCTTCAACTGCAGCCGACTGCTCAATACTCTGTCAGCCGTTCGCTGTTGAAAGGGAGAGTAAATCGAAAATGTTGAGTGAAGGGCTTTGAAATTTGAGCGAGGGTCAAGGTGGCTGAGATGGGAGTGTGCCAGAGAGGCGAGCAGTGGTTGAGCTGCATGTATGTGATTGAAAACAAAAATACTCTAAAGAGTAATCGCTGAGTTAACTTAGTTTGGCTATGTAGAGGTAAGAAAGAGAGCAGCAGCAGCAGGTATGCTTTAAAGAATACTAACAACATTCCCTGGAGTAAATTGTATGCTCTATTTCGGCAACACTCTTCTTCTTCTACTTAATATATATCTGAGCTATACTAAACTTAACTGAAAACTGAAAAATCCTCTATGCAACTTAGTCATTATTTTATTCGTTGCTCTATCTCTGACATTCTTTCTCTCTCTCTCTCTCTCTCTCTCTTTCTCACACTCGCTTTCTCCCTCACTCTATCTCCCAGACAGTCAATTCTTCTATTATTTATTAGCTTGTAGCCCAGTATAACCACCCCACTCGATCCGCAGCTCAAGTCTATTTTTTGCCATGTTCGACATTTGCCGCCGTCAAAATTTAATTGAATAAAAACTTTTTGTGTCTTCTGTTAATTTGCTTTGAATGAAGTTAAAGTTGAGCATGTGCAGGCGCTGGCCACGCCCACTCTCAAACAGTCTATATGTGTAACTAAATACATATATATATATCCCCTATAGTTAGGGGAGTTATCGCGCAGTCGGTTTGCCATTTGTGGGTGCAAATGTCAAGTTGACTTTGCCAGCTGCTCGCAGCTCAGCATGTGTGTGTGTGTGTGTGTGTGTGAGGAGGGAGTCCTTTACAGCCACCAGCTGTGGATTTAGCCTGCGCTTGATTATAGTGTTAACCCGGTGAACTTGCAGCAGGTGCGCCAATGTCAACGACAACAAGAGCTTCCATTCCATTCAAACGTCGCCAATTCAATTGCCTTGACTCGTGTGTGCAAGTGTGAGTCTGTGCGCGTGTGTGCGCGCTTTAGTATGTGTGCGTGACAGTTTAGGTGCTGCAATTGTTTGCTTAACTATTTCATAGTTATAAGAAATTTTTAATGCATTCAGTGGAGGATTACTTGGCGTATACGTAATTTCCACCAAAAGGAAACCCAGAGAAAATGAGGGACGGAGAGAGAGACTGAGAGGAGGACAAAAGAAAAATGAGAGAGCACTAGCGCATGCTGATGAGCAATTAACAAACAATTGCAACGTTTTTAGTCAAAGGCAAACACTGCGGCAAGTGTGGACACACGATAGACGAATGGGAGCGAAGGCGAGAGAATGACACGCGCGGCAAGAGAGACAAGCGAAAGGCACTGGGTGAGAGTAAGTTGGAGTCGCTCAGCTATGAAAGTGCGTAGGGAAAATGAGAGCTGGATATATATATGTAAAATGATGAGTGAAAAAGGGCTAAAGTTATTTCTTAGTTGACTAAAAACTTGACTTGACGAAACTATTGAGCGATTCAAATCTAAAACTAGATATAGTTCAATTTCAGTTACTAATTCAATTGGTTCAGCGGCTGCTGAGCAGCTAATATGCTCGCTATCACAGTGTATACGAAAAACTGCTCACATTGCATTCTTTTAGATGCAGCGCGCAAAAATTTTGCTCATAATTAAAAGCTAACAAAAGGCAAAAGTTGCCGCGTTGCCTGACAAGGCCAATGTGGGGCGGGATGGCGCTTAAGAGGGCTGCAAAAGGGGCCGTGGTATATATATATGTATGTATATAGTAGTAGTAGCTGCAACAGCAGTGAATTTCGCTGCTGTTGTCTCTGTACTTACCCGCTGCTAAAGCGCTAACAACATTTGCCATAGTGACATGCGGTGATGTTGCTGCTGTTCCTGTTGCTGTCGCTGCTGTTGCTGTTGACCCAGCATGGCTCGGACTTGCCGGCGACAATAATAATTTGGAGCCATCAGGAGCGGCAGCAGCAGTTGTTGAGTTTGGCAAAATTTCAGCTACTTGGCAAGCATCAGTGTTGTTGTTCTTGTTGCTGCTGCTGCTGCTGTTGCTGCTGCGGCGACTATTGTCAAATATTTGATGCACAGGCGGCAGCACATCTTCATAATGCAAACTATCTGGCGTAATATGCGTGGCCAGCGTTGCAGTTGTTGCTTTTGGCTCAGCGGAAGCTGTAAAGTTATACTCATCATCAATGTCAGATTCAAGCGCTGGCAATGTCAGTTGCTGCTGCTGCTGCTGCTGCTGTTGCTCTTGCTGCTGTGCTGCTGCCTGCTGTGTGGCTGCGTTGCGCTTGCGATTGTAGTACTCGTAGTTTGCTGTTGTTGCTGTTGGTGTTGCTGTTGCTGCTGCTGCTGCTGCTGTTGTCTCATCATCTGCAGCAACAACAACGGAATTCTCGCTGTCATCAGTTGTCGCCGTGACTGCTTCAGCATCCGTAGTCGTGTCTATGATTTTATCCTCAACCATAAATTGCACTTTTTTGCGTGTACTCGACGCAGACGTGGGCGTGGGCGTGGCAGATGCCGTACCCCCTGCTCCTGCTCCTGCTGCTGCTGTCGCTGTCCCCGGCGTCGTTGGCGTTGGTATATAGAACTGTGACTTGCCCGCGGGCGTCAACACAGGCGCCGTTGCAGGCGTCAAGCCGGTGTCAGGCGACAGCAAAGGAGCGTTCAGCTCCAGTGTGGTTGGCCGCTTCAGTATGGACTTGATGCCGGGCGAAGTGGGCGTCACAGTGAGCACGGTATAAGCCTCCGAGCTGTTTGAATCATCGTCAGCCGCAACGGCAACTGCAACAGTTGCCGCTGGCTGTGCATCGACGAGTGCGAGATTAGGCGATTCCTCTGGCTTCTTATTGCGCGGTGGACGCCTTGGATTGCTGGCAACTGTTGCAGCTGCGGGCGGCGTCGGCTCTGTGGCAATTATAATGCGTTCATAGCCATCGCTGGAGTCGCCAGCATCGTTCGACTTATCGCCCAGGCTAATGCGCTGACCAGCAATTGCTGCCACATTATTATTGTAGAACTTGCTGCGCTGCTGCTGCTTTTGCTGCTGCTGCTTCTGCTGCTGTTGTTGCTGTGACTGCTTTTGCAGCTGTGGCTGCTTTTGCTGCTGTTGTTGCTCGAGCTCATCCTCGTGCAGCTGTGCATCGGCCACATCAAAGTCATCATTGTTTTTGGTCTTGGCTTGGCTTTCGACTGAGATCAGTTCGTAAGGATTCACATTGCAGCGCAAGATGGAGCGACGCGAATTGCTGGCCGCCTGCCGCTTGCTGAGCAGCCCGCTGCTCTGCAGCAGCGCCTCGCTGTCCTCCTCCAGCCAGCAATCGGCCGGATCTGGCGGAGCCGTGGGCGTGCTCTTCGATGTGCGAGCTAGGGGCAGCTGGGCCCGCGTTCTGGTGCGTCCGCGCTGCATGCTCGTGGCAGTCGCTGCCGCCTTGCCATTGGACGAGGCAGCGGCTGTGGCTGTGGATGTGGCTGTGGCAGTTGTTTCGCGGCTACGTGACTTGCCTTCCTTGGCGCTTGACTCGGCGGCGCTGGGCTCCGGCGATAGCAGCCGCGTGCGTCGCATCAGGTCATAGGGATCCTTTTGTGGATCCAGAATCGTAGGACGTGACTTTTTGGTGGCGCTAACCACGCGCATTGTCGCCGCCATCGGACGGCGAACGGCAGCAGCTGCCGCTGGCAGTCGCACGGTGCCGCCGCCACTGATGGTGGCCAGGGGCAGGCGTGAACCTCTGCACTTCTTGCACACGCTCGCCTTCTTCACATCACGTTTCGTGCCGTTCAGATACTCTGCGCACGAACAGATCACAACGGCCAGTGCCGTCGCTCCGCCAGGCTCGCCATCCGTCGCAAAGATAGCCGCAGCATGCGGGTGTCCGTAGCCGTAGGAGGGGCGGGCGGGTATGCCACGCACCGTGCCATAGATCCAGGGCTCTGCGTACTTCATGGAGCGCGAGAGCGCGCTGGGCAGGAACTCATAGCCAGGCGGCGGTGCAGCAGGGGGCGGCGGCAGCTGATATGCCAGATGATGATGGGGATGATGCTGCTGCTGCTGCTGCTGTTGATGATGATATTGCAGCTGCTGCTGCTGATGCTGCAACTGCTGCTGCTGCTGTTGCTGCTGCTGCTGCTGCATGTGCAGCAGCTGAAGGGTCTGCATGCCGCCGGCTGTGGCTAGAGAAGCGTTCTTATTGTCGCTGCTGATTTTGAGCCGCTGACTCCAAGTTTTCTTTGATTTGTCATACATTGGCGTGGGCTGCAACGAGAATGGGCAGAGATATCAAAGAGTTAGTTGGATAACTTTCAGCTCGGAGCAGAGTTTAAGCAGAGTTTGTGCAACTTCACCTTTTACTAGTTGTTGCTGCTGTTGCTGTTGCTGTTGCTGTTGCCGCTGCGCTCATAATCCTCAATTTGAATTAATGGCTTTGATGTAGTTTGTCTCGTTCACTCTCACTGTCTATCTCTCTCACACTGTCTGGCTAGCTCTCGGTTTGAGTTCGTGGCTATCAACTGTTGCTGCTCGCCCGCCTGCAAAGGATATGACAGAAAATTATTAAAGCGCAACGTCCAGCGGGAAATCCGTTTAGAAAAGTTTATTATTGAAAAAGTTTAAAATGCGATTATATGTGGAGCCGGCCCGCAACCCCGCTAAGGAGGGGGCAAAGGAGGTGTGTAAGCAGCCTGGTGCTTGTCAGCCTGGAAGCAGCTGCATTAATATTTTGAGTAATTTAATGAGACGACCCGGCTGCTTACACTGTTGCCAAATAGCTGAGATTAACAAGGCCCAAGGGCCATAAATACAGGACGAGCTTAATGTGCATATATACATATATACATAGATTCTCGCTGGGAGGTATCACAAAAGGATTTTATTGAATGTTCGCCAAAGTGCTTTTGCAATATTGGTAAAAGGATCTTTAAAGACATATCTGAATAGCCTAGATCCATTTGATATATCGAGTTGTGTTATAGCAGAAAATATCTTTAAAGACCATTGAAGGCCTTTTACTTGCCTTTAATACCCTGTATAGAAATTTTGTAAGAGTGAGTTGTATAATTTTCATAATGAAGCATTATGATGGCTCTAAAGATAGCCCCGACTCAATCTAAAGTAATTGCTTTGAATGAGTAAAAAGGGTAAAGAGGTCAAAAATAACTTTGATACTTGGAATATTTGAGAGCTGGCTGGACAATATGCTCAACGAACAGTTGATCATAGTTAAACATTAAACAGCTTCTCACACTAGTCTTAGAGATTATCTGCTGCTAAATATACAGCGTATCTGTTAGCACATCACTAATCAACTAAGCATCCCCACTTGTTGCTCCTTGAGGCTGTCTCTCGCCCAATATTAATTGCAGCCTGGCTGTTGTTGTTGTTGTAGCTGTGGCTGCTATTGCGCGTATTGTTGTATCAATCAAGTTGAGAACTCAATTTCGGCCCCTAAATAGACAAGAAGTGCCCCACAAAATCCCAAGTAATTTTTTACAATTTTCACAGGCGAATCCAGCCACCCAGCCGGCAGCCCCCAGCAGCTGTCACGCCCCTTTGTCCGAGTATTCTGTGGAAATCAAATAAAGCAGTCAAAAGCATATAAACCACACTCATCTCACCTAGCCCCGCCCCGCGCATCCTGTCAAGCTGTGAAAGTTCCTTTTGAAGCTGCTTTCACTGGGCGACAGAAGCGCAACCACGAAGTGTACAAGGGAGGGGTGGATGAAGCGGAAGAGGTGCGGCTATTGGGCAATGGCGACCATTTTTGGACAACTCTGCTGTACTCATTTCTGCGGCTGTTGCTGCTGCTGCTGCTGCTGCTGATGTTGCTGCTTGCTGTCGCTGCTGTTGTTGTTGCTTGCTGTTGCTTCTGTTCTGCTGAACTTTGTTTTCATTTTTCGCGAGTGAATTTTTGGTCGTCATCGTGACCACTTTTCACAATCAGCCGCCTGCCCACAAAATCTTTGCAAGCGGCTTACAGTTCAAGTTGCTGTTGCTCCTGGTGACCAGCTCAGCTTCCTGCTGCTGGCGCGCTTCATGGTTTTGGATATTAATCAAACGCAACCGTCACCATCTCCGTCTCAGTCTTCATCTCCGGCTGCTGCTGCTTGGACCGGACACTGGCGCTATGTGGACCCTTGGACCAAACGTTGGCATACTTTAGCTTAGTTACCGTTACAATTGTTGCTGTTGTTCTCGCTTCTGTTGTTGTTGTTGTTGTTGTTCTTTTTCTTGAGGTGCTGCTGCTGCTGCCGTTGCTGTTGCTGTTGCTGCATTGCTGGCGAAACACGTCGCCGCGCGTTGAAAAATGTTGATAAATGTTGACAATTTTTCCGGCAACCACTCGTGATAAATCTAATTTTTCTCTTGCTCGCCTTATACATTGCGTTCTTATAGTTGGCACCCACGGCATTGTTGCCAGTTGCCAGTTGCCAGTTACCAGTTGTTGTTGCCGGTTGTTGTTGTTGTGACTGTTGCTCTGTTGCAGTTTTGATTACATGGCTGCCTCTCCTTGTTGTTGCTCAGTTGTTGCTGTTGTCAAGTTGTTGTCGTTGTCGTTGGCGCTGTTGCTGCTGTTGCTGTTGTTGTGTAGGTGTGAAGTAAAATTAAAAACGTGTCATTTTTTGCTTTATCGCGTGACGCCCATTTGGGCAGAATGTTGCCATGACCCAGCGCCGTTGGCGGCCCAAACGCAATAACAATAAAAATATAATACTCTAGTTTCAAAAGACGAACCGAAAATGCTCTTGCGGCTGCATACGATTACCCAAAGGATGGGTGGTTCCTAGGAATGCCATATGATATGATAAGCTACTTGAAAGCATTTGCTTAGAGTTAAGCTAAGCAGGAAGAATTATTTGGAAATGAAAGGCTTTGTTTTGCAATTGTGATAGGAGTAGCTATATATAGCATATAGCCGACCTGGCAATGAGGCTGCTTGACTGACTCACTTCATTCATATCATACACACCCCAATGGAAGCTGGAGCAAACTGCCTAGGCAACTCATAATACTCTTTACAAGCAAACAGCAGCAGCAAGAACAGCTACAAAACGCAAAATGTTTTGAGTGAAATTTGAAGCCAGGTTATTTTGAGGTGCTTGCCAAGTTCAGTTGTGGCTGCGTTCGGCTGGCTTGTGGCCAGACTAGCCGATGGTACGGCCAATAATGTGATGCAGTGGTTAAATATCTGTCATTGCGAATCTCTCAGATTTGCTTCTAATACTCTGATGAACTGCATGCAATTACACTAATTGCAGTTGTTGCCGTTGTAGCTATTTAGTTTTAGTTGCCCACTAATTGTGTCTAAGCTTGTTGAATCACTTACACACATCCCACATGCTCACATACATATACATAGTTATAATCTCTCCCCCACTCCCCCACTACCTTGCTCTGCTCAATTAGTCGTCAGACAATACATTTGCATCAGGGTTTAATTTGAACTTAAGCGGATTTACCACAATTCTCACTTGACACTCAGCCCATAATTAAGCGCCGTGATTGTCTTTTGACCAAGTTGAAAGCCGTTTTTTACGTTTGTCTACTCTCTCTCTCACTCACACTCTCTCACTGCCGTGGTGCATCATAATTTTTCACGCTCAATTGGCTGCAGCTCTCCATCTTCGCCATTTTCCATTTCCTTTTGGCCATAGTGCTCACTTTTTTTTCCTCCGTGCCAAATGCAATTTGTCATTATAAATTTACGTCAGTTTAGGCAAAGGCAAAGGCAAAGCCAGTCGCGCATCAGGGTGCAAAAAAACAAGCACGAAAACTTTTGCCCAAGCACGGAAAAACTACTACTGCATTTTCCAATATATTTTCAACTTGACTTCGCGCACAAAAGTTCTCGATTGTTGTTGCTGTTGTTGCTGTTGCTGGCGCCGGTGCCACCCACAAAACTTGGCCACAGATTGATGGTCATATAAAAAAGTAGTTAACGCAATGCCACAGTGGCTAAAAACAAATGCCAACCGAAGCATTGCACTTGTCGCAGTCACAGCTAATTGAGTGAGCTTCAGGTTAAAGTTGAGCGAATCATTTGTCAATTAAAAGAGCTCAAGACCAGCTAGAAGCATGCTTGAAACATTTAAAATGTAATTAGAGCTCACACACACACACACACACACACACACACAAGAGATGCAGCTGGCTAGGCTAAGCTGCTGCGGTTGGCGCTGCAGTGCTCATACAATAAGCGGCTTAAAAATCAGCGGAAACCTAATGAGTTAACAACTAAGTACAGCAGCGGCTCCAGCGCGGAAGGAGAGAGAGTTGCGGGCAGAACAAAGCTGAGCTGAGTTGAGTTGTGTTACGGGCGACTCACAGATCAAGGCTAACCAATGGCAACGGCAGCAGTAGCAGCAGCATCGCTTAGGTAACTAAAGACACATCAAGTATACGCACTGTGAATAAGCAATGGCAGCAGCAGCTGTAAAGCAAGCGAAAACTGAAGAGATTAAGCTGATGGAGAGGCAAATGCTCTGTATGAATCGTGAAAGGCTGACAACAAGCAGGAAATAAATCTATATAAATTATGTATAATTTATTGTTCTGTAATAAGAGATTATATACATATATTATTCAGGTATACATATATTTAATCTATTGCTCAGCAGCACCTCCCATTTCCTGCTCTTGCACCTACAGGGTATACAAATTAACAATTTAATTTAGCCGCTTTGCAGAGCATCTTAATTTATTCAGCAAGAAAAATTGGCTGAGCAATGAGCGCAGCAGGAGCGAAGCGTCGAATGTGTAGCAGCTAACGGACAGGTGAGCGATGGGCGGGTGGAGGGGCTTGCGGGTGGCGTGGAGCATGTAGCAAGTCGACGACATAATCGCCGCTTTGGGGCGCTCAATTCGCAAGCAGCTAAACACGGCTCAGGCCAAGTAAGTCGAGATGGCGCATGGGGATGAGCAGTCGGAGGAGTCGGAAGCGCTGAGTGAAATGTGCAGCAGCTGCTTAAAGAGAGCGCCGCACGCTGACGTGTGCAACGTGAAAGGACACAGAACTGGGGCACATCTGAAACTGAAAATGAAAATGAAGACGAAGATGAACTGCCGCCCAAGCTGGCAGATTGACAGGGTGATACTAGAGAAAAGGAGAGAGAGAGAGAGAGTGAGAAAATGAGGCAGCGCATGTTGCACTTTATTTATATTGAAATTAATTTATTGAAAATTCTAATAAGCCATTGTTGTTGGCACTTTTTGTGTCGCTCCGGCTGCTGTTGCATCAAGTGTCTGCTGCAGCGCCCACAAACAGTCAACAGATTTATGCTTGGACATATTAATTTATACGCTTAGACGAAAATTGTTAAGTAAATTGCTAACGCCGGGGCGGCAAAGATTTATCACAGCTAGATGCAGTTAGTGCTCAGCAGTTGCTGCAGCTCCAGCAGCAACTTTAAGTAATTTAGTTAGATGAATGCAAGCTGAAGACAGCAGGGATAGAAAGAGACACGGAGAGAGAGAGAGAGAGAGTGAAAGGGAGAGAATATGGTTACATAGTAGAGATAGGGTAAAAGAAAGTGAGTGAGAGTATGCTCTGTTTATTATGTGTGAAAGGGTATATTAAGTATGAACAATTGTTATAGCTGTGAGCGGCTTCTCTTGCTTATTTGTGGATTCGTACTGCGTCTCTACACTCCATTTTTACTCTTATGATCGTAATATCCTAACCTCTCTTTGACTATTCTATCCTATATATCTTCTATAATGAAAAGCGCCAAATTCTCTCACTAAATACTACTGAAATATATATAGGATTAAATAGCTATCTTACCATCACAAGCAAGGCAATCATAGCGTCCAGCTTTCATCTACAAATTCCCAGAATTGAATGGAGTCTTAGAAGCTGGAGTAAATAAATTAATTTGGCAGACAGACTAGGCTCCCATGCTGTCCACCTTAAAGAGGGCTCTACACATACTCCACACCAATATACTCTACACACACCCACACATACATACATATAGCAGACTCAAATTTCAATAGGCTAAGCCTTCAATTGAATGCAGCTCAACAGACCCCCAACTGCCTCAGCAACTAGTTGCTCCAGTGTATTGGGCAGTCAGGCAGGCATGCAGGCAGGGACTTGCAGTTGTTCTTAGTTGTCTACATGCAACTAATTGAATTTGCTGCTTTGTGAAATGTTAACAAGTTTTGCGGCTGCAGCTCGTAGGCATGCAAAACTTTGCAGCATACAGCACACATTAAAGCGCAGTGACAAATGCAGCAGCAATAGAAGCAACAGCAACATCATCAGCAGCAGCAACAGCAGCAACTCTAACAGCAACATTTGCTAGAGCAGCCATTAAATTTGTGTAATTAACCAGACGCCGACGCAGAGGCGAGCAACGAGGCCAAGTCTGGGCAGAGAAAGGCAACAACTTTGCTAAACTAATTAAAATGCATATTCTGGCTGCACATAAATGTCGAAAAAGTTTTGCTATATAGTCGCCGGAGTCAGTCGTCGTCGTCGTCTAGTTGCATGGTAAACAGGTACAATGCAGCCTCACCCATAAATGGGCATGGGTTAAGCAAATAGATGACAGCAACGCCTCCTGCTCAGGCTCCGTCTCAGCTTCTGCACACGTTTCGGACACGTTGATGACAGTTTTGCCGGGCTACTGCAATTTGTATAACATGCTGGGCAGCCAGCAGCTGGCCGGCCACCCTCGCATTTGTTAAAGCAAAACTTTTTGTAAACTCATTAGAGCAGCCGGCCAAGCAAGCCCAGAAAGCCCAACCAAGGCAGGGCAAGCCCAGCTAAGCCAAGCAACTGTGCTAACCAACTAACCAGGCCTCCCACAAGTTTACCATCTCCTTCGCTTACTTTTTTTTTTTTTTATTATTTTTGCTAAAAGAAAACAGCCAGGTCGGTAGCCATAGAAACGGGTCAGAGATTGGGGGAGGGCCGAGAGACCGACAGAGTCCTGGACGAGGCAGGCAAACAAAAGGCAGGCCCGGTCTAAGATAAACAGGCAACTTCTTATGCAGGCAGGGCTTACTGTCGCTTTTCATGCGGCTAAACAGGCCCGGCGGTGCAGTTGAAATTTTATTTATTGCATTAACTTGAAACCGCTCGACAAGGACGCCGACGAACGCAAGCACAAGCACAAGCAACACAAAGTGTTTGTAGAAGCCACCAACAGTGGGCGGGGCTGGCTGGGCGTAGCTTCTCATAATAAACATAATGAAAATGATGTTCATAATGAAGCGCACTAATCGACTCGACGACCAAGGCGCAGCTGTCGCTTTCAGTTTACGACTTAGCAAATTGAAAACTATGCCGGACTACAAAAACTATGCTTAGCATGTGAAAGACGGACTGATTGATGATCAAAGCAAGGCTTAAGCTGCAAGCTGCAGAAGCCAAAGCAAATTAAGCATTGTGAGGCGAAATGTAAGGCATAAGCCAGGTAAGTGAACTTGCATTGAAGCAGCCAACATATTTTCAATTGTGATTTAATAGAACTTAAAGTTCCATTTCTTATGGCATAAATTCTTCCTAAGCCATTGCAAAACGATTTCAAGTGTTATGCAAAGCAACTCTGACCGAGCAAAGCCGCATAATTGTCGAGTCAGTCGAGTTGCCAGCACAATGTGAGAAGCATCTGCTTTATATTGCAAATGCGATTGCTTACACTTGAAAAAACTTGGGACACAAACAGCACTTCATATGCATCATAATTGACAGCAGGAAGTTTAAGCGATTAAGCTGTGTGTGTGTGTGTGTGAGTGAGTGTGTGTCTGTAGTTGCATAAATAAATATATTTTATAGAAATTAACATATGTCCTTCAGCGGCAACGATAGACGTTGTGTGCGCGTGTGTGTGTGTCAAGAAATTGATTGTGTGGAAAATTTAATGTGTGCAACATTTTTCATAGCATACTTTTGAGTGTTTTGCAAATTGCAGTAATGGCTGGCAGTTGTGTAAGTATGCATGTGTGTGTGTATCTGTATTGACAATTAAGCAATCAGCACACACACACACATATGCACGCACATCCATTATGTATACATGCCCTTGCTCTTTGAACCGTTTATCGCAGGCAATTTTCAATAATAAAATCGACTTACTGGCCCCACATAATGTGCACCACATTTATTTATTATGCCGCATGTTTACATGCACGCAAATACACATATGCACACATATGCACTGTGGGTGGTGCAGGTATTTTATGAATATTATTCAAGTGTAAATAATTATGTTGGCGTTAAGTTAAGTGTAAAGCACTTTGCCAAAATATTTAATTGCAGTGTAAAAAGAATTACGTATTACCGAATTGATTTAACACATCAATTTCAGCTTTTCATATTTTCATTTAATATTGATTTCGGATCAAAAAAAATATATGATTTCTTGATTGGGATTATGGCGGATTGAAAACGCGATTCCACTCTACTTGCTTACAGAGTGTGTGAACGGGAGAGGGAAAGAGAGAGAGAGAGCTATCAAATTGTCGCCTTGACGATTTATTACCTGTATTAAACTTTTATTATAAAAAAGAGGAATTTTCTGAATAACTGAACATGTTGAGTACGTCTCGAAGTCTGAAAGCGAATATCCGCTAAGCTATGCTAGCTAAAATGTTAATTGAAGAGTGAAAGAGAAAGAGGAAGAGAGACAGAGGCAGAGACAGAGTCAGAGCTACAAATGAGAAATAATATTTAAGAATTTAATTTACAATTTGTATTCATTTTTTTTTTTTTTTTTTTTTTTGTATACAAAAAATGCTGCAATTGGAAATGGAATTTTAATTAAGAAAATAATAAAATTTCTGTACATTTTATTTCTTAGCTGTGCGCCACGCCCCTTTAACATGTGCATCTTTGCATATTTGTTGGGCAAGTCACATATCTCTGTTGCTGTTTGGCTGCAAAAGTGCAAAGCACACAAGTTTATGCATAAATAAAGTAGCAAATAGGCTGTCAGTCAGTTAGGTGGTTTGGTGGTTGGGTGGTTGGGTGGTTGGCTGGTTTGCCTGATAGCTGTCTGGCACGCTGCGCAAGTCGAATTGAAATTTCTTGGCAGTTGTGCGACTTTCATTTGACACATGTCAAAACGTTGGGCAACTCAATTAGTTGCCGCCGCAATTGGCCTCAGCCTCGGTTTGAGAGTGGGAGAGAGAGAGAGTGAGAGGTGCAATAGAGTAGTGTGGGTGGTTTTGCGTGGCGGTCAAATGTGTCAGATTTATTTAAGCCAAAAATAGAAGAGACATCGCAAATGCATTTAAATTGAATCGTTTCTTTAATTGCTTACAACTATTAGCTATGACTTTTAGTTATATTAAAAGCTCATTCAACAGTTGACTTCATTTATCAGCTAAGAACTTATACGATAGTGTTACATTGCATGCAGTGCCCGCCACTAAAAACTAACTTAGAATAGATCTTGCGATGGTTGCCCTAGAGCTCAGTGCTCTCCATCTGCGGATTGGCATTCCTAATGCCCAGATTTTGCAGCTTTCGCAGGCGGTAGATCTGATGCTTGAGCTTGTGCTTGAACACAATCTGATTGTTGACGGTCTTCAGCTCGTCCAGGCTGCAGGCCTTCAAGTTGCGCACCGTTTTGGCCAGCAGTGTTTCGGTGATGAAGTACTTGGCTTTCGATAGACGCATGTACTCCACATTCTTCCTGGCCAGCTGCTCCCGATACAAGTAGAGATGGTAGCCCACACTGGGCGGCTGTGGGTAGTACATCTGCTGCTCGTTGGCAAGTTGCTGATGGCGAGACATGTTTCTGCTGATTGTGATTGAAGTTGATATTGTCAATAGAATCGTTTGCTGCTCCTGTTGCTCCGACAGTTGTTGCCTCAACACAGTTTGCTTTGCGTTTGATGCCCTTTGCAGCGACTGCTCGACTTTTTATACCATTGCCCGGCGTGGGAACTACCTGTAGTGGGGTCCTTTTTTAGGTCAGTCCGTGTCAACCCTTACCTGGTCGGGCTCTACCTGTTACGCTGCTGCACTTTTGACTTGTGCCGCAATAAAAAACAATTCATTCTTAATCTGCTTGCGCATCATAAAATTGCCGTATTTTGCAAACATGTTCATTCTTAATCCGATCGCTAATCCACCCGCCCGGCCAGTCAGCAATAGTCAAAAAAGAAGAAAAAAATCGCTTGCCCTATAAAAAGATTATACAGATGCAGCGAGCATCCCACTGGGTGGTTTCCCAAGCAGCTGTGGAACAAGCCGCGACAAGCAGTTGCATGCCGTCCTGGCGAAAGGGTAACCAGGATTAGTTTCTAGTCCGTTTTGGCTGGCTGGCAGCAGCTGCCAGCTCGTTTTTCATTAATGATCGCAAAAGCTGTTCGACTATTGCCGAATGCTCGATTCGGCGACATCTCGATTTAGTTTTTTTTTTTTTTTTTACTTCTTTTTTTAGCGCCTTGAGCTTGGCTTTCGCTAAGCTCTGTAAGCCTTTAGATTAATGTGCTTTCCTTCACACTTAGCGCAGTATGACATGGCTTGTTTTCCGTTTTCCGTTCTCCGACTCCTAAATCAGCAGATAAACTTTTATAACTGTCTGCCCGAGAAGGCAGAAGAAAATATGGATGAATGGCAAGTGTCGCACAACTTTCTCATATTTACTTTTGTTTTTTATTGCAATTTTCCTTCGTTTCTTTTTTGTCCGCTTTCTGCATAAACAATCATGTCAATTTCTAGATCAAATAAAACAAAGTTCAACCTACTTTTTCGCACAAAATAAATAGTCGAGCGACGAAAAAAAAAAATAACAAAAATTAAATAAGAAGAGAAGCAACAACATCAAGTGATATACCTCTGGCAAAATTATGGCAAACTTTTCCTTTTTAAATCTGGCGCAACTTGGGTAACTTCAATGTTGAAATAAGCAATTTTCGCGCTCAACTATATATACACATACACACACACACACACGCTACGTCTACGTCTGCGTCTGAGAGTCTGTGAAGGGCAAAAAGATTGAAAAGTAATTGCATTCAAGAGCTTGTAGTTAAAAATTTATAGACGTAGTACACAAGAATCTGGACAAAACGTACAAAAAAAATGATGATGCTCCCTCTGCCTCTGCCTCCATTGCTGCTGCTGCTGAAAATATTGAAAATGCAATTGCTGCTCTGCTCAGCTGTTTGCCCGCCCCCTTCCTCTTAGCTATGCGCTCTGCATGCAACGGTAATTGCAGAAATTTGAGCGGGTAGAGCAAAGATAAAAAAGGCGAAAAATGAAGCTACAAGGCGAGAATGTAATACCCTCGAAAAGAAATGTTTGTCGATTATTATATTCATATATCTAAAGCTGTTCAGTGATGATCTGAATTTAGATGCAAATGTAAGAGAAAGAAAAACTTTACTAGTGGAGTTGGGATATTAAATAAATGGGAAACTCATTTTACTGTAGCTTCACTATATATTCACTCATCATAGACATATAATTTTCAATCAATTATTTCTGCAATATAGAAACTCAAGACAGTTGACCTCTATGCTTATCAATTTCAAATCAAATGAAGCTAAATCAGCTTTGCTCTCTTTCCTCTCTTATACTCATCATCTTTGATATTATTATCGAAATACCCTCTAGTAGAGAAGACTCCAAAAAGCGTTTGCATTCGACAGACAAATAAGCGCAAGAGTTAAATTGCGAATGAAATGAAATCAGCTCTTTAGCCCATTGCTTCATTTATCTCTGTATGTGTGGGTGTGTGTGTGTGTGGATGCAGCTACCGTTGCCATGCAAAATTCGTATTTCACATTTGGCATTGCCATAGCCATTTTCCATTTGCATTATTAACTTGGCTTGGGTGAAATTTGTTGCCATGCGAGGCGCTATTTAATTTGCCTTTTCCTAGTTTTTACCATCGTGTATTTGCGAATTGCTAATTGACTTTGAAAGAAGCGCATCTCAATTGCTAATTTTTATTGTTGCAATTTGTGCGCAAAAATTTGTTACACTCATTTGGTCATCGTTCGATGCGGCTGCTGCCTGGCCCCCTACACTCCCCTCCCTCCTCCGTCATATTCGCATAAAACTCTTCGAGAGTATAATAAAATTTTCATTAATTGTTTTTAAGACACGCTCGCCTGTGGTGGGGAGAGGGGAGAGATGCGAGCTGGGCGTGGCTGGTGCTTTGATTGAGGCAGTTTATACACATATACTGTTAGCCAATGCCATGCCGCTCCACACCAGGCTCCCGTATCGGACACACACACTCTCACACACACACGGACGGAGGCCAAATATGATTGCAAAACAGAATCAACAGAATATTCATATCCTTAGCTTTGCCTTTTGGCCTCATTTAATGGTTTAATTTCAAAGAAAATTGTTTGCATTTGCCTTACGTATGCTACGTGTGTGTATGGTGTGTGTGTGTAGGTGTGCATATATGTGGATGTGTGTGTGCTTAGCAGATTGAAAGTTTGTTGAGAGCTGAATGAAATTAAAACATTTCTGAATGAATTTGTATAGGTGAAAAGTGCAAGAAACGAAACTGTCTATAGACTGTGATGGACTAGCATATACCCTGTTATTTATTTTGTATTAATATAAAATATCCAATTGATGGTTGAATGATTCATTCGTTGAATATAATTTCTTATAATTATAATATTTATAATATATTTAAAGAACCGCTGTAGCTATTAAGTGCTGCAACGATAGATATATTTGACGCTTCAGTCTTTCTCAAACAACAATATACTCTTCTCTTTCCCAGCTCTTTCACACCTCTAGCATATAGAGGGTATTAAAGGTTGATCAAAATGCTGCCATTTCAGAGAAAATAATATAAAACAAAAGTAGCTTATATGGATTTTAAATGTTTATCAATTTGTGAGCTTGTTGCTTTCAGCATTCAGCATTTACTTATAAGTGCGCCGCTTAACTTTTGCTCTGAGGAAACAGGAAAATAAGCTTTTATTGTTCTTTATTTCATGTTTCAGTTTTAAATACCTTTTATTGACTTGACTGAGTGTGTGAGGTGTTGGCTATGAATTTCTATATATTTCGTTCGCTTACTGTTTTATTGCCTTGAACTCGTTGCTCAACTGTCAGTTTCAATTACTCAATGCAGAATTTATTTGTCAGCATCGAGACACACACACGCACACTCTACTCGCACACTCACTTAACGCATCATCAAAATGCTGTAAATCAGAGAAGAGAATTGGATATGCAAAGTTTAGACACGCTGATTTGATGGCCGCGCGCTTGGATAGATTTGTTGGGTCAAGGCTCAGCCCAGTGGGGTATGGCACGCCTCTGTCAGCTGGCAACGCGTTAATTGTAAAGTGGAGGCAAAAGGGAGGGATGTGACGGCATCATCAAGGCGACGTAAATCACATCAAATGGCAATTAAAGTGCCATTCGATGGCGAAGCACTTTAAAATGCAGGCGGCGCGCGAAAAATGCAGCTGTCTGGCGACAATGGCGATTGCAGCAGGAGGTGGATGAAGTGGGCAGAGAAATGGAGAGAAACTAAGGAACAACTGCGCCAATCGCTGCAAATTCGGTGCTGTTTGAGCGGCAGAGCGGGCTGGGCAATTAATTAAGGCAAACCTCAGCGTCGCTGGAAAGTATGCAACACACGAACCGCAAAGGCAATGAAATATTGCAATCAGCAAAAGAATGAAAAGCCACTAAATGCACAGCAGAAGACGATGGCAAAAACCCGGAAAGCAACCAGGAGCTACCAGCCAGCAGGAGCCAGTAGTTAGGTGCCAGGAGCTGCTCGGCTGCTCGCTTGGCAGCACCCGCTTGCCAAAATTAGTTTCTGTGTCAAAAGTTTGAAATGAGCAAGCGCTTCGGCTTGGCCCTGGACCTGCAGCAGCCAAGAGCTGAGAGCTGAGTGCTGGCAAAAAGTGCCAGCAATGGTAAGCCAAAAGAAACACAAAAGTAATTCAGGTTTAGCGTGTGAACGATTAAGAGATACCGCTTAGCTAGGTAGCTCAATCGGAGAGAAATAGAAGAAGGAATCGCAGAGAGTCTTCTACATTAATAGTATTCTAATTATACTTATACTCATTCATATGCTTATAATCTTTCACTGACTTTTATATACCCTCTCTTAGCCTACACACAATAGGGTATAGCGTTGAAAAACTCGTTGAGTGCGAGACACAGCGTGGCGGTTGAGGACAAAGTTTGCCGCTGATGTAGTTAAGAATTGGCAGCAAATGCTGCTTAATTTCAAAAGAAACTTTACGTATTTGTCATGCGGCGCACATTCATTGCGGTGTTCATTTGAGCGCTCATTCAAGCCACAAGCTGCAACTGCAGCCAGCGCAACAACAACAACAACAACAACAGCGACATTGACAAACTTGCTCCAGTTGCCCGTTCCGGGCCATGGCTGATATTTTTTCGGCTCTGATCATTTTTAATAATTCATCAGGGATTCGTGGCAAAAAGTGAAGAAGCAGCCGCGCTGAATTCTTTGAGTGAGACGCTGAACGTTAATTTGCGGCCTCTTTGCCACTCTCTTGACCACTTCGGCGCTTCATTTCCTGCGGCCGCATGTCATTTGACTTGCAGTTTCCGTTTCCGTTTCAATGACGCTTTGATTGGCCTTGCGGTCTGCGCCGGACGCTCAACACCTACCGCCCACAGTCCAGCCGGCGTCGCCCCCCCTCTCTGTGGCACCTCGAACGCAATGAACTTCATGCTCAGCGTTAATTATTATGTAGCTCATGGCTAACCGCAGCGTCAACTTTGATAACACTCCAAAATAGGAAGCTGTGAAAGCTGACCAAATCAATATGCGCTCCACTCGAGTGACCCAAAGTACTTTGGCCCAACTATTAAGCCCTAATGACTTGTGTATTTTTATTATTATGCTATTAGTGTAAGTCTTTATGACCCAGACTTAAAGACAATTACTAAAGCTGAGTACTTCAGACCTTAATGAAGTCTTTAAATGAAGTTGAGCGTACACTCAGCGCAAAATTGAGTTAGGAAATGCTATTTACTCTTGAAGAGAACCTAAATATCCAATCTTTTCTTTAACAACTTTATAATGTTTATATTTTTATTTTTCTTTGCAGTCCAACCAATCTGATATTTAAAATTGAATTTTAAATTAAAATTATTATTATTATATCAAAAATGTACCATATCGTTTAAAGACCCCGGTTGTATCATAAAATAAACAAATAAATTATAGTTTCCAACTCCTTTGAGTGTAGTCAATGCCTCCCACTCCTCCGACTGCATTTAGTCATAGTAAACGAATAAAACTATTTCGATAATCACATATAATTAGCTGCTAAGGCGCTATAATGCTGCTGTGCAGCGGAAAACATGGGTATTACGTGAGAATATTGCAATTTGTTGCTTACCTCAGAGACTTTTTGGCTCGTTGCTATGAACTGAGTGCATTTGGATGTAACGAAACAATAAAACAAAATGATATATCATTATTGTTGCTGTGTAGGCAGTCGATATAGTTGAGACTACAATATCAATTTTTAATAAATATATATATTTATTTTAGTTATTTATTTATGTTTTTTTTTTGGAAATGTTTCGCAGCTTTGCGCACGTTTTGTGCAGCACATTTTAATCTTTGCACACGCAAACGATTATTTCTCTTTGGCTTTTTTGGGGAAAGATAAACAAAGTTTGCTTGATTTCACGCCTATTGGCGGGTTCATTATCGCGTGGATGGGGGTGGCTGGCCGCGCTCTAAAAACATTTCCTGGAGGGGTGGGGGCGGGGGGCTGAAATATGCGAAATTCGGATTGTGAAATGCGAAATGCATTCGTGTGTGAAAATGATTTTAAAATTGGTGCCGAGAGCAGTCAGCGACAATCAAAAGGCATTTCGAGATTTCAAATCTCAAAAGCTGATGGGCCAGAAACACACACACACACACAATGGTGCGAGGGGCGTGAGGCGTGGCAGTTGGAAAATTTTGACAGCATTTAATTGTGCAGCGAACTGTGCAAATCTTGTGTAAAACACTCAACAATTAGAAAACGCCGCAGCACGTCATGGCCAGACTTGGATTTAAATTGAGATTCAGATTGAGATTTGCAGTTGATGCAGTTGCAATTGGGTGGTGCAGTTGTGCAGTGGTGCAGTGGCGCAGGGCGCAGCAGCCAGTTTAATGGCTCAGCGGGCAAAGGCAGGCCAAATTGCGTTTGCCTTGAAACAGGTGCAATTAACGCGGCATAATTTTCACCACAAAGCACTTGAGGCTGCCGTGTGAATTATCATTAATAGACCAAAGTGAGAGTTTTTCTAATGGCAGCCAACAGTCAGGCAGTTGGCAGCCAGCAGCGCCCAAGGCCTTAGCGTCAAGTCTTGAAATGCATTGCTCACATGGGCTGCGGCTTATGTCGGCAGTTCATCAGCGCTGCGCCACAAGACGTGGCAGCCACAATGTTGCATGGCGTCTAGGCAAAAACTTAATTAAAATAAAATTAAATTCAAAGCGAGTCCCTTTTGGCAGACGCAGCGAGCGCATTATGCAAATGCTGTCAGTCTCTGAGTGTATGTGTGTGTGTGTGTGCAATTGCACTAAAAAGTTAACGATGCATAAATCGTAGTTGCTGCTGTTGTTGTTGTTGGCGTTGCTGATCTGATAAGCTACAATCAAATGCAATCAAACTAAATTCAATTTTATGGCCAGCAAAACCAAAGAGAGGCCGCGCGAGTCGACTGCTTAGAAGATCAACTCAAGTGAAGTGAGCTGGAAAACAGCAACAAGCAACGAGCAATAACAATAACAACAACAACAACAGCAACAACATCGTCGCCGACCAGATACAGCAAAGATTTTGCTTAGCAGCTGCGTCTAAATACGAATTAAAATCCCACTGTGGTCCCTGAAGCGAAACGAAAAGCCAACAAGAAGAAGCAGAAGAAAAAACAGCTGCTTACCAAATAATTTGCAAATTCGATGAGATATATATAAGACAGAGTTGAGCAGAGGCGACACCAAGGAAAATCGAGAAAATCAAAATTTGATCAGAGTCCCGAAAAAAACGGCGTGATTGGAGCAAATGTCTGACAAGCGCTAAGAGAACTCGTAACCCAAAAGGCAAAGGGCGGCAGAGTGATGCCAATCTGGCCTTTTAAAGGCGAGTGGGATTTGAGTGTGACTAAGAATAGAGTCTGTATGAGTATGTGTGAGCAGGCTAAAGCACAGCATTATATATAAAAGTCAGTGAGTCTTATTTCATCTCTGATGCTTGTCTCTGTACCGAAGCATCTGTCTGTCTGATAACGTTTAATCTCTGTCTCCGTCATTAACCCTTTTCCTTCTCTCTATCTTCATATTAAACTCCTTCTATATTTGATAACAATATAATAGAAAAGTAGATGCAAACAGATGAAGACCATCTAATTTGCCTTAAATTTATCCTATGCTTTCAATATATAACTGTGTCTGTCTCTCTCACTCTATTGATGATAATGCTTTTGCTGTACCTCTTAAAATTTTGATTGAACATTCAACTTTGTTGCTCTAAGTAGTGTCAGCCAGCACCACGTGCCGACAACTCCGACAAGAATCAACAGCGCCACGCAAAAGATTAGTCCGAGGCAACAGAGCTGGCAAGTGAGGGCTGGAAAGCCAGCGAATTGTGACGCCGAGATTTGCCAGCCAAAGTTGCGGAAATGAAGATGATGACGACGACAGCGACGACGACGGCGACGGTTACTGTGTTGTCTGCTGTGGATCTGGCTGCTGGTTGCAGCCCCTTGGCAATTCAATTCAAGCGTAGCGAAAACGTTTTACACTGCATTCGATTCATGCAGTTCGGGGCGAGCTCTCAGACTCAGCGCCAGCCTCTGGCCCGTGCTACCTCGCGCACCGCTTATTGGCATCATTGACTTCGACAACAGGCGGCAACACCGCAGAACTGAGCCGCCAACCGCCAGACGCTTTGTCTGTTTGATCTGCCATTTTTTCTTTTTTTTTTTTGCGTCCTGCATTTTTTTTTCCCTATTTTTTTTTGGTTTGCCTTCATTTCTTGCGCAAGCGGAAGCACATCTCGGCATAGCTGTGCGAGTGTCAGTGTCTGTGTGTGTGTGTGTGTTTAAGTGTTTGCTTAACATTGTTCGATATTTGGTTCAGCATCCATCCATCCGCTCGGTTCGACCCTCTGCCTGTTGGCCTCTTCTGTTCATTTCTTGACTTCTTCGATGTTTATCTCCCATGATTTGCGATTTTCCGGCAATTTACGCAAAAATATGTGACGAAATTTCAGCTTTAGCTTCTTCCCAGTGCCTGCCTCTGTGTGCGTGTGTGTGTGTGTGTGCTCAACTGCAACAATTTGGTTTTTTATTTTGAAATGTCTATCGAAGCCCCGGTAGGTCTTCCCCTCGTTCATCTATACCCACTCTTTATGCGCTGCGTGCGTGATGTCAGCTCGAAATTTACCAAGAAAATTAGCGTACAAAAATGTTGATGGCAAATATTTGTGTAGCAGCATCCACAACAACAACAACAACGACAGTAATAATAAAAACAACATCAACTAAAACAACAACGGGAAGAGCATCCCACGCTTTGCAATTCGTTTTACAAATTTGGGTGATTGGCTTTGCCATTTGCTTGCAGTTAATTGAATTTGAAAGGTGAAAGGCTCCGAGGCCCGGCGCCGGGTTTTGCGCTCTGCGGCTCAGAGTCTGGCTGAAAAAGTAAATTTCGCTGCGATAACAATGAAGCATTTTATTTTCTGATTTATAGCGCTGTGCTCCATCGATAGTCGGGTAAAAGGGTTGCATTTCGATTAGTGCATAGCAGAGATTGTGTCTATTAGCTCTAGAGCTGGAATTGATTAAAGGAAAAAACAAAAATGTAATCTCAGCCTAGACAAATTGCAAGCAAATCCTATTAATGCTGACAGCCAAAAATGCAAAAACAATGGAAAGCACGACCTGTATGACTATACTATATAAATGTCTATACATACAAATCAATTAGCAAGACAATGACTCGAAAGCTTTCGAAAACGTGGCTGATTGAATATCAAGATGTAGTATACAGCTATAGAATAGTAGCTGAAAAATTAGTAAGTTAAGCTCACATTTTAATAAATATATATACATACAATTTTTTAATTAATACTATTACTTTCGTATAGCTAAAAAATAATATATATTTGCCTATATTATCTATTTCGTATCTGTGCATCCCTTGTACTCGCTTCCACATTATCCAAATTGCTATTCCGGTTTTTCATTATTCACATTTTTAACGCCTGCCATACTCAATAACACAAAAGAATTTCATATTTTAATGAATCCATTTGGCCGAATTGATGGCTTTAAAAATGTAAATTAAATTTTCATTTAATTGCAAATGCATTTGGCTTTAATGCAAAGTCAAAAAGTGTTGGGCAAATAAACAAAGTGCGAGTAAAGATGGGGCGGAGGGGGTAAAAAGTATGACAACAAAATTGAAATGTAAAAATTAATTGTTTCAAACAACAACAACAGCAGCAAATGGCCAATAAAAAGGGAAATGAGAGACAGCAACAGCGACAACAACAACAACAACAACAACATGAGTAGCAATAGCATCATCAACATCATCATCAGCTTCAACGTTTCCATATTGTCAGTTTGGTAATGATCATGTGATGATTTGATAATTAAAAGCAAACATAAAGGGAAAGAGAAAACAAACTGAAAACGTTCAGGCAATTATTGTCATAAAAATACGTCATACGCAGTGGAAGAGCGAGAGAGAGAGAGAGAGAGAGAGAGAGAGAGATGCATTAACAAAAATTGTCCACAACTGAGGCAGTCGCTCAATTACACACGATCAGAGCAAAGCAGCCCAGATATAGGATTCCGGCTGGACCATAGCTACTGACCGATAGAGCAACGGCTAATAGCTACTGTGCTGCTGCTCTAGTCCTATGTCTTGGCCAGGGAGTCGGAGCCAACAGCATTAACAGCTTTCGTGGGGAACACGTTTGCTGCGGCTGCTGGCGACAAGGTTTCGCAGTTGATGAACTCCAAGTCGCAGTCTGCCAGCGCATGAACATGTATATGTATGTATATAAATATTTATCAGCGAAAAGCCGCTGATCCGCTTTGCTGGCCAGCCATACGTCTTATTGTAGCTGCTGAAACTGCTGCTCTGGCTGTATTCGTATCTGGCAGATGCGGGCGCGCACGCAACCGCAACGAAACCAGACCTTGTGCCAGTTTTACGATTGCGCGCAAGAATATCAAGCAGCACAAGCAACAACACAGGCAGCAACAAAAGCAACTGCCAAATTGATTAAACGCTAATCGCCGCCATTTTGTGCAATTATGTGAGAGTAAGGGAGCTAATGACGGGGGCGAAGCCGGCCAAGCTGGTCAGCTGGCTAAGCTTTTGGGCAAGTTTTCGTGAATATTGTTGTTGCTTTTGCTACTGTCGCCTGAGCAATTACGTTGGCGTTGGCGTCGTGCATTGCCATCTTCGTCGTCTGTCGTCTGTCGTCTGTCGTCTGACGTCCCACGTCTCACGTCTGCGGTGTGCAACTGTTAATTGAACGATGGCCAAGCGAATGCAGCATGCTGGTAAGCTGGTCCAGCTGGCCAAGCAGCGATAACAGAAAGACAACAAGCACAACGATAGCAACAGCTCAAAAATCTCGTTTGCCTAATAGCCGAGTTCAAGTTGAATGTTTCAATCTCCCAATCTGGCAATTGACGTGTTGTTTGCGCTTGCCTCGACGTTGTTAATTAACAAACTGCCAAATAAATTAATCACAAGAAATCATCACAAAGTGCTTTCGAATCAATGTACACACATAGATGACAATGTATATTAAAACAATATAAAAAGGCAAACAGAAAAGTTCAGTTAAAAGTCCACTGCGAATAGCTGAGGCGTTGCTTGGAATTCGAAGCCGGATTCGCAAATTTAATTTAGTAGTAGTTCTATTTGTATATCAAAAAGGATTGTATTTAAGTGTAGGTATATCAATAAGAGACTAGTGGTGTAGACATATAGAATAGTAGTAGAAAAGTAGTAGAAATCAAATAGTAGTAGAATAGTAGTAGAAATCGAATATTAATAAAATAATAATATAAGTCGAGTAGAGGTGGAATAGTAGTAGAAAACGAATAGTAGTAGAATAGTAGTGGAAATTGAATAGTAGCATAAGTCGAATAGTAATAAAATAGTAATATAAGTTGAGTAGTGGTGGAATAGTTGTAAACGACGAATAGTATTGGAATAGTAGTAGAAATCGAATAGTAGCAGAAGTCAAATAGGAATAGAATAATAGTAGAAATCGAATAGTAGCAGAAGTCAAATAGTAAAAGAATAGTAGTAAAAGTCAAATAGTAGTAGAAGGCGAATAGTGGTAGAATAGTAGCAGCTTAGAAATAAAGTAATTAAAGTGGAGTGGTAGAACAAACTGAAAAGAATCGCAGCAGTGTAGAAAATTTCTATTAGTTTAATTAAAAGAGTTTTAAAATGTTTTAATTAAATTGGAATATAAAAGTTAAATTATAATATAAAGTAATAAATATAAAATTCGGTAAGAATATTTCCAACATAAACTTGTTTACGCTTAAGAATATAAATACAAGATTTTATTGATATGGGATTCTGATCAACTCAAACGTCAACTAATGCCTGCAGCCAAATGAGAGCCAAGGCCATCAAGACAGACAACCTTAATCAACTCTACAGACTGATCAAAAATACATTTCAATTTCATACATTTTCCATCTCAAATGCATTACACAATGCTCTGACAACACATGTTGCATAAGTTAGCAGCGTTGCCTTGTTCTACAACTCAATGCCGCATCCGTTCGTTAATCAATGCCGAAAATGTGGAACTCAACGATTGATGAAGATTGGCAGAAGACAATGGTAAGCCAAATCAGTGTGAAGGCGATGTTCCGATTGCCAGCCACCTCTCCCCACCAAATAGCACTCCCTCCCTCTCTCCGCCCACCCTGACTTTCAGTGGAAAATGGCTATAAACCTCACACACTCAGTGAATCAGATACAAAATGTTTATGGCCCACTCAGCTAGACATAAATGTTTCTTTTCGCTACCGATTTCCACTGGCGACTGGCTACTTAAAACTCACTTACAAAGAAGCGCATCCTAAAACTTTAATGAGCTGCCGCCCAGTTTCTGAGCCAAAGGTCATGAACCCGCCCAGAAAGCCAAATAAAAATGACGAAGAAGAAGTTGCAGAAGACGAGGCGGAGCAGAGTAGAATTTCTCACACAGAAGGCGACAGCGTCAATTACATGCGAGGCGATGGCCATGATAATAGAGGTAGCAGGCGGAACTGGAACTTGGTTGGGTTGTCGAGGCGGGTGGGTCGGTTGGGTCGGGTGGTGCTGGCCACTTACAACCGGGCAAAAGCGACAGGCTTAACTTTTAACCGCACAGCAAGACATCTCCGACATCGCCGACATCGACATAGACGTCAGGGTTTCGGCCACTTGACTTGTCTTTGGCCAAGTAATTAAAAACCAGCAGCAGCAGCAGCAACAGCAGCCGCTGCCACTGCCGCAGCCGTCACAGCGGCAGCAACAAGAACAACGGAAAGCGCAAAGAAAATGGAAAATTACAGAATGGCGTTGAATTTTTTTTTTTTTTTGTTGCTGCTCTCTCTATGCTGCAGCTGCCTTTCGGCTCAGTCAGTGCTCATTTCGTCGTTTCGTAATTAATTAGTCTTAAAAGTTAAATAGCCCAAATGATTTCGGACAAGTTACAAAGGCCGACGACTGGCCAACAAGCTAATAGAAAGAATGCCCGTCTACAGCTAAAGCCACACTCAACTAACGATACAGACGCGGATGCTAGTGCGAATGCTAGTGCGGATGCGAATGCGAATGCGAATGTGAATGCGAGTCTCGCTCTGCGACTAACAGCCGACATATTTACGAATAGTTCGAGCTCGAGTTCAATGCGTCTGCTCGCTCGCTGGCTTGGCAAATGAAGATAAGATACGCGTTTGACAGCCCGACATAGCCACGGCCAATAGCTGGCGGCGTCTGTCCAAGGGGAAGAGAGCGAGAGAGAGAGGGTGGGGGAGTAAAGTAGCTAAAGTTGGAGGAAGAGCTGGAGACGCTGCGCATATTTGTGTAAATTTCGTATTTGTATACCCTGTAGGTAGTGTGAATGGGCGCAGATATAAGTAGTGTGCACTCAGTTGGAATACATGTAACAGAAGAGTGCAATTTTGCAGCAGGAAATAAAGGATTGTCGAGATATATATACTAAATAATAAATGATATACGAATATATAAAAGAATCTGTATATTATTACCATATGTGAGCATTATTTGTTCTATATAGCATATAAATTTTATTCAAATATCGGACCTTAAGATATATCACATCTACAGATAATCGAAAATTGAAATACATATATATGAGAGACAAGAAGTCAGGGTAACTGCTAGTCCATCATCCACGTGTAACGCACTCTTGTTATACCAATTGAATTGGCTGTCAGTTTGGCACACCATTTGCTATACGCATTGCCCGTGTGCATTGGAAAGAATTTATCTAACGCCAACGTCAGAGTGAGAGCAGCAGACGGCAGATGGAATAAAAGAGCAGCTGGGGCAGATGAAGTCAATGCCAGAGCTGGGCAGATGTGTGTATGTGTGTGCATCTCTATATATCTATCGCATACGTGCTGTGACTCCTGGTCGCCCTGTCGCTGATGCTGATGCTGCTGTTGATGCTGATTCTGATGCTGCTGCTGCTGTTGCCTTATTGATTGAGACAGAATTTATTGGGAGTGCTTAACGTTTTAAGCAAACATCGTTGTGACTTTTTGACATTTGCCAGCCAATAAAAATGGCTCTTGATTCTGAATATGAAATGGCAGGCGCTTAAAGCTGCCGCAGCAAAAGTATAAATGTGTCTATATATGTGTGCATATGTATGTATGTATGTGTGTGTGTGTGCCATCTCGTTAGCTGTGCGCACTTTTAGCATATTTAAATATTATGTTGCAACATTCTCAGCTTGCACAAATTGCCAAAATTCAACTCGAAAATCAACTTTCATACAAAAGGCGCCAGCAGGCAAACCAGCCCAATGCACCCAAAGCACCCTTCATGCCAGCCTGCCTTCAATAGCTGCATATCAATTTCATTTTGCTTTCATACTCACATAATATTTGCCAATTTATTTTACACTTTTGCTGAAATTGCCGAGCACTTTAAGTGCCACGCCCATATAGTGCACCTGCTGCACAAATTTAAATATATAAACGAGAGTGCATAAAATAGAGGACAAGTTGCTCTAGAATCAAAATGAATATCGATTGGAATGGAAGAGATCATGTGAAGATATAGCGAGAGTAACAGAAAGCAAGAGTGAGAGGGATAGAGGCAGTTAGAGAGAGTGAGAGACTACATAGAAAGAGAGAGAAAGAGGAGTAGACAAAGAAGGAGAGAAATTAAGGATGCTAATATTTCTTCTAGCTACTTTTTCTCATATACCTTCCCACTTCATTGATCCACTCTCAATCACACTTTACAGGGTATTCAATATCATCAATATTTGTACATGAGCAAAACGCACTCTTAACGCATTTGAATCGTTCCGTTGTCGAACTGGGCCAAGTGCAGCATGGAGAGTGCTCGACAGAATCGCAACGTTGCCAATGGGCCAAGCAGAAGCCGCCTTTTCAGGCCGTCCGCTTGACCACCGCATGCAATTTGCAACTGATTCAACATTCAAGTGGCCGGAGAGAGCTTTTCCTCGAATGGCTGCAAAAGATGAAAAAATAACAACAATGTCTAGCTGAGCTAAAGCTGATGCTGAATATAAAATTGAAGCCAAAGATGGGGTTGAGGTTGAGGCTGAAGCTAAACAGGCTGTTGTTGGCTTACATTATTTATGGCCAAGTCTAGACATATGTGACATGTATGTTGCATTTTAATTGCCACAAAACATAAGGCGGGAGGATGGAGAGGTCAACAACCGTCAGCAATTTGTGGATGATGCGAATTTTTGGCATTTCGTTTGTAGGCGTAAATATGCCAACAATAATAATATTTGATGCGTAAATATTTAGCCAAGACAAATTGCAGCAAACAATTTGCAGCCAAGAAATGAAAACACCAGCCAAAGCCAACGTCAAAGCCAAAGCCAAAGCCAGTGCCAGAGCCAAAATAGTCCGGCTGAAGGCAGTTTGTGTGTGGGCCACTCCCTTGCAGGCAGGCACAGAGCAGCAATTATTGTTCATAAGTTCACAAATTTTTGAGGCTAAACTAAATGCTGGCTGAGCCACAGTGTGTACATGTGTGTGTCTGTGTGTGTGGTGCTGCTGCACTTGACCATAAGATAGATGCAAAGTTCATGATAAAATTACCAACTTAATTGCCGAGACGAGGGTCACAAGTCAAAGCCGTAAGGCAGCCGGCACTTGGCTAATTGCGGCAATATGAACAACATCATTAGATAGCAGCAGCAGCAGCAACAGCACCAGCATCGACGACAAGTATGAACAACAAACAGCAACAGCAACAACAAACAATAACTGTAATCTGTGGTTGAGTCAGCTATGCTGCAATCGATTGAAAATAGATGAAATCAACAGCAGCAACATCTACAACAGCAACAACTACAGCAGCAATTGCTGCCTCGACACGGATTAACTGTTAACAAACTTTTGAACTGGTTTCGTTTTGCGCCAAGGCACGCATTGGTGCCGTTGCCGCTGCTGCTGCTGCTGCTGCAGTTGCTGTTGCTGCTTTGGCTTTGGCCAGCGAAAGCAAAAGTTGCCACCTGTCTCCGTGCCACAATGCCAAAAAGCGAGACACCAAAGTTGCATTTGCATGGCGCTTGGCCAAATGCTTTCAAATTGGGTTAACGACACTTCAACTTGCAAGCAAAAAAAAAACTAAACACTAAAGCTGAAAACACAAATATATAAATGAAATAAGTGAGGGTGCTGCTGTGGGGTATGCGCGACTTAAGTAGGCCCAGCCTAGGCAGCTGTAAGCTAATCGAATACAGCCATGATGATAGAGAGCGAGATGGAGACCACTGCAGATGCGATTGTAGATAACGATTAGTTTGGAGAGACTATATATAGGTATATATGTACATATAAAAATTCCAATCAATCAATCCACTTTCCTCAGATCTTCATCCCTGGATAACCTATTTCTGTTTATATTTCTTACGAAAGGTGAAGCTTGGCATCACACCCACTCTGGCCAATCACAATTTAGCCACGGTATATATAACAACAAGCAAACGAAAAAATTCACTTTCATAGCAAGTGTCGCCCCGGCAACTTGGCCGCTGCATAGAAAGTGAAACTGCAATTCCAAAGTTGGTCCAGATACAGTAAATGCAACAGCAACAGCAGCAACTGTAACAGCAGCAACAGCAACAGCAGCAGCAACAATTACATGAGCAAAGATTTGGTTTAGTTTTTGACCAAAGAAAGTGAAGTCAAAACATTTTTGATAGCGATGTAGCGAGGCGTGCATTTAATGGTCGACGCACAAGTGTCAATTAGCCAAGTTAATAGAGTTGGCGGCCGCAGCAAAACGATGTCAAAGATAAGATTATGATGCTTGTTGCTCAAATATGAATAGGAGCTGCAGTTGCTGCTGCAACGACTGCTACTACTGCTGTTGCTGCTGTCGAGGCTTGACAAACATTAGAAGCTCATTAGAAGACGAAAAACTTGCCATAATTTAAAGAGAATGAGAAATAGAGTGAAAGAGAGAGAGGTAGAGGTACAGAGAATGCGGTACAGCAGGCAAAGCTGATTGCGTATTGTGAAAGGGAAAGAGAGAGAAAGAGACAGGGAAAATGTATGCAGCTTCACCTGCTTGGCAATTGGTTGGCAAAGTGAAACTAAATGAACTAAAGCTGCGTCTGGGTCTGTGACTACGACTGTGACTGCAACTATTACCTAGACTGCAATTGTAAAGCGAAAGACATTATATGGAGTTGGGTCGAGTCGAGTCGAGTCAAGGAACCCATAAGCATAAACGTTGACAATATGTCGAAAGCTTGCCATGTGCGTGTGAGTGTTGCAGTGCAACAGAGAAGGAGGGTACAGGAGGGAGTGAGAGCGAGAGAGAGAGCAGAATCTAGCGACATGCTAATTATGCTACATTTATGCTTCTAGACGCACACAGCCAGACAAATAGGCAAATAAGCGGACTAGGCAAGCAGTGCAGTGCAGACCCGAAAAGGCTTAGATTTGAAGATACTGTGTAAACCACATGAATGTGTGTGGGTAAGTGGAGTGCTTACTAAAACAGGGCCACATTATAAATAAGAGACTTACTCTTATGAAAAACTATAGAGAGGTGAAAGGGTTTTGTGGCGTGCCAGACTATAAGCTGTATATAAAACTAAAGAGAAAACTTAAATAGAGTCGACTCTGGCTCACTTCAAACTTATAGCTAAACAACTTATCTGGCAGTTTAATGCGCACAGGGTATCAACTCTACCGGAACTGTGCTGGTGCATTGAAGTGCATGATATTGCTGGTTGCCCAGCTGCAGGCGATGCTTAGACCTTTGCCCAACAGACCAACCCACACCACACATTCGTCTACTCTGTCCCTTGCTCTCTCTCCCTCTCTCTCTCTCTCTCCACTGACTGCCATGCCGGTTGATGTTGCCATTTTGCGTTGACTTTGACAAGAACGCGACCATCATAGCCCATTATCGTGCGCCTCATCAGCAACCTCTGCAACAGCAACAACAACAGCGCCAGCAACAGCAACAGCAACAGCATCGTCTAACGCCAAAGTCATTAAACTCGCGCATCGCGTCGTCAGTTCCAAACGTCGACTAACGACTAATTTGCGCATATGACAGAGCAGCGACCGAGCCAGAGGCAGAGGCAACTCATTCTCGAATGTCATATGGTATATATGAATAGGGTATTGGGTAGAGTCTTGGGAGCTCTAGATTGAAACTGCGTGTGCGTGTGTGTGTGTCAACGATGTTGCTGTGCATTGCGGAAAACATCTCTCTTGACTCTGGGATTACGTTGTGCGTCTGTTTCCCAGTCTAGCAAACATTTTTATGCCCACTCCATAAGGCTTTAAGCGGTCATAAGCGTCGGCTAGGCCTGTCAGACACTTATGCGTTTTAAATGATAAGAAATTGCAGGTCCACTGAGTGCCGCACAGCCAAGGCAAAATACAGTAACGAAAAAAATGAAAACACACAATAGCAACGTTAATTCAAATACAAAATTGTGCAGTTTAGAGGCAATCGGTACACGCGACGTATGCGCAACGCCCGAGGCGTTGGCCAAACAAATCACGCCACTTACATCCATGTAATTCATAATTAAGGCATAAGGCCCACGCCCATTGAAGCCAACACATTTTGTTAGTTTAATAGTAATTGGTAGCACACGCAACGGTAAATCAAAGTCGAACAGGTGGCAAAACTACTGCGAAAAGTGCAGTGCACTGCCTTTGTGCCTGACAGGTACAAAGAGCACTTAATTGCTGTGAAATCGCGCGTTAACCCATACTATTATAATATATATGTATATATGCTTATACGATGATGGCACTGGCATGCCGCATATATCGCATATCAAATATTTACGCACCTGAAGACCTACTGTCTATCAGCTGCTCTTCAACACAGACTATCAAGACTTAAGGATGTAAAAAAAAAGTCGATGGACAAAAGTAGAAGCTAAGCTACTCTATTTTGAAATCAATATTTGTTTAATTTCATATTTTTTTAAGTAATTTCGAAGAAAACTAAATAATAAGCTATGAACAGCCTTAACATTGGTGAATTCTCTATATATTTCTGATTTTTACAGAGCTCTATAAACATTAAAAGGCCACCTGATATGCATTTAAATAAGATTCAGGTCTTGGGTTGCTTCAAAACTTAAAGAAAACTGTATATAAATTAGACCCTTGTCTCTTCATATTATTGACAAACAGCATATTCAATTTCAAATGCCTCACTGCGGGGTGTTCAAGTGTTTATGCGCGCACAATATGCCGCGCCAGGCCAAGTGCCATGAATAACGGGCGCTGTGCAAATGGTGCTCGCTGTGCACCTTGGGGGCAGTCTAATTAAACACGACACTGAAAATGTGTCCTCCGCTGTCATTGACACGTGTGCACAGCAGCAACTGCGAGAGCAACGCTAACAACAGCAACAACAATAATAATAATAAAACTGAAGCCGGTGTCCAGCCGGATATGCAGCAGCCGATAGGCCGTTAATACACAGCACACACACACACACGCACAGGGAGAGACAGAAGCTGGGTCTGCTGATTTTCCGTTTACCAACAGTTGCCGGAATGCCCATACAAAGCATACACACACACAGACACACATGCAGTCACCATACACAGCTGCAGAGATTCACGCACGTGATTTATGTGCGTGGGCGCGCATTTTAACGCGGCGACAGACGAGGTGCAAGAGCAGAGTTTCGGGTGCTCTGGGCAGCCCAGCAAATGTCCGCTGCACAAAGCTAAAAGCTGGCGAACTGTGCTGCCAACAAAATCGAGCACAATCGGGTATGCATAGCCAGGAGATGTTCTACACCTAAATAAGACAAACTGTAAGCGGTATAACAAACACAGATAGAAGAGCTCCATGAATATTGATTGATGGCAATTAGTATTATAGAAGCTAGAGATAAACTTGTTCCTGAGTCAACTCTAACTGTTCATTCTCATTCATCTACAGATGTAGTTCACACAACAGTCAATCTACCCCATTGCAGCCAACTCATAATGGGTATAGGGTATAAAAATCCTTGCCAACTTTATTGGAATTCGCATATTTTACGTGCGCAGGCGACTCCATGCTGGTCAATTCAATCAGGATATAATTTTATGCGTTACTTAAACACGCAGGATATGTTAATATTGCGGCAGTGGCCCACTGGCCAGGACAGCAACAATTACAACAGCAGCAGCAGCAGCAACAACAACAACAACAACAACAGATATAAAACTTTACTGTATGCATGAAATAACAGCATAGCTGATGTGGATAAATAACAGTGAGAGTGCATATATGTGTGTGTACGTGAGAGTGTGTGTACGTGAGTGTGTGTGTTTGTTTGTGTTTTTCATGATTAATTAATTGTATTTAAAGCATAATTGCCTCTAGCTTTCATTTGATTAAATTTCCGTGCGACATAATCAGCAGGTCAATTGGCTTTCTACCTTTTTTAAGCCAGCTGCAAATGTCCCATTGGCCCATTGTACATTTCAATTAATAACGGCCCATTGTGCGCTGCCCCGCGCGCGACTGTATGCAATGGAAGACTTAAAGAGCCGCTTAATTAGTAAATATTATTTGTACCAATGTTCAATTTATAATCATTAGCTAGAGCAGCGATAAATTTAATAATTGTTGTCAATTCACTGATCCGAGCCTCTAATTATTCAACATGCTGTTCGCGTGTGACGGCATTAGATAAGCTAAGCACAGCTCTGAGCACAGGTGCTATAAAAGGGCTTTGACCGAAGACTCAAGAGTTATTCTTTTGTTTTTTTCCTTGGCAAACATAAAATGAAATTTATTAATCCATTGCTCGTGCTGATCTTGGCTATTCTCAGCGGCTGTGGCTGCAAGGTATGTCTATACGCAATTTAAGCTCTGCATCTAATCAGGAAACTTCGTCAGCGTATGTGGGAGCACGAGCTGTTAGACGCCTGTGTATACAGCTCTGATGAAAGCAAACTCAAACTGAATCTATATGTGAACCGAGTGGGTCGCGACCTTGTTGGATTCTCGGGCACCGTGGATTGGAATTACGATGCGGACAATGAAACGATGGTAGGATATCATCAAATCAGAACTCCATTGAAAATTAAATACATATCATATCATAACATTGCAAACATATCAGTTTGAAATGGGTTTGTACCGCAGTTCCAACGGCAACGACTACCGTCCCATGCCTTTTTCGATTTCAAAGAAATACTTTAAGGATTTCAAGAGCTTATACGACGATATCATTTATATCAACTTGGTAGATTGCTCAAATGTGCCCAAAATCGAAGGCGACTATTTGATACCATGGCCCAGGAACTTGTACACGTTTAACAATTGTAATTTCCACAAAGGTGTTCTACCGGAAGTTGTAGCTGAAGGCATGTACAAGACTGTGTTTTCATTTTTCGGCGAGGTTGACTGGAATGTGACTTTTGTTTTTTATGTAAAAACCAAGCTTTTCTGAGCCAAGTCCTTATGGAAATTCATGGATAATGTATGAATTTTATTGACTGGTTGCTTAAATTATATTCAAAACAAAATAAATAAAGAAAAAAAAAATAATAAACTATGAATCACTGTTAACCATACATACAACTAAGTTTTTTAGTCAATGGCAGAGAAAAAGCATATTGGGCTCAACACCAAAGTCTAAACTGTAAGGGCAGGGAGCTGAAGCTTCATTAAATTATAGATCTGAATATTTGTGATTATATTTCCATTCTTCACAGCGCCTCACTCCAGAATTGCTACACACAGCGTTATACAGCGATGTCTAAATTATATGTATATATTTTTGTTTATTTATTTAATTTAACTCATAATACTTTCAAAGATATATAATCTGACAGAGATCTGCAAACGAGCTTAAACGAGCTACCGTTATATGTATAAACTACAGCAAAATAAAGCCCATATCAATTAAATAGTTGTTCTTGTTTCGATAAGTGCGCCTGATAACGAAACATGTTTTTGGCGTGTAAAAGCTGATTATTATGTAGACTGGGAAGAGCCATACTGAAAAAGTCCTATTGAAGTGTCGCTGTATAGTGTATAATACAAATTTGTAAGTGGTTTCTGTTCTTAGCAATCCTTACGTGTTCTGAAGACAAGGAATGTTTATAGAGAACAGAAAAATGTTTGTTTTTAGGTAATTGGAATACTCGTTTTGCGAAATTGCATACACGAAATACTAGACTTAAATCGATTCATCGAGAATGAGACCCAATTTAAGGACATTTCCAGAAAAACAATATACCCTGATTTTTCGTTTTCAATGAGTTCAAAAAGTCAAATTTATATCTATACAAAAATGATGGAAATGTTTTTGTTAATATTATGATCCCTAATTATATATCATGTCGTTGACGTTTGTGTGCATTTTATGTTATGGTGTCATAATAGTTGAGATAATCTACATAGCACAGGTGCTATAAAACGGTTGTGCACAAACAGATTGCACATCAGTTTTTTATTCACGTTCTTCGGCAAAATGATCTTGTGTAATCTTTTGCTACTTCTAACCATTTTTGTGTATTGTGAGTGTAAGGTATGTCTAGGACATCCAAATAAATAAACTAATTCAAAGCCCTAATCTGAATATCCTTTTCAGCGTTATTGGACTTATGATATTCTAGGACATTTTACCGAAACCGAAGATGAGACTAAAATGAAATTTGATATACGTGTTGAGAGAAAGAGTCGAGACCAAATGGGTATAACGGGCACCATGGACGTCCAATACGATTTGGACAATACAACTATGGTAAGATGTCTTTTAAAGTATGCTCTATTGCATAGATATAATGAAAATATATTTAATAAGTTTGAGGTGCAGATCCTGCGCAGTGTCAGCGGCGCCGAAGACGACTTCAGACCACTTCCCATGGCCGTACCGAAACAACGTATCATAGATTTAAAGAAGCTTTATGATGACATTGTATATCCTGTTATGAAAGATTGCTCCAATATGCCGAAAATCGAGGGAGATAAATTATTGCCATGGCCGAAGAGAATTTACACGTTTAACATGTGCAATTTCGACAACGGAAATTTACCGGAAATAATGGCCGAGGGCTACTATAAGGTCAAATGTATCTGTGAAGGCGAGGTCAGATGGAGCGTTATCTATTTCTTACAGATCAAAACACAGCTGATCTATTAAATTGTTTTTTTAACACGTTGACAAACCAATTTGTTAATAACATCGTCCATGGATATTCTTAAGTCAAAATTGTTCAGTCTTGTGTATATTTTTAGCATTGGTATTACATAGATATAACTAAAGTAAACTGGCTAGCACAATTCTATATAAAGTGCTCTACATGAACTAAAAATAGTCAATATAATTTTTTATACATTAAAATTCTATTGGCTGCTGCTTGGACATCCGTGAGGCTTATGACGGCAAATAATCTATCATCATATAATCTATCTATCCTCTACAAGACTGTTCTAATTTTTCAGTTTCAACGTGGAAATTCGACTGACAGAAGCTGAAGCAAATATATGCAATGGGGCAGTTCGGAAAGGAGACAAATCACAGCCGCATCATAAAAATCAATCGTCATCGTCATTCTGCAGGTATGTCCAAGTCTTGACCACTTTTACTTGTCGTGCTAGGCATTTATCGAAATTCGATTCATACAATGGCTGTTTGATTAATTTCGCAGCTAATTTGGTTAATTAAATTTAGATATTTCCGCTACATGACGCGCCCAACCTGATGCTTATATTATTAATATGCAGACTATACATACATATATATTTCTTTGCTGTTGTTTTCACGCCTCGCAGCTGACGTGCCAAAGTTTCCAGCTACTCTCTGCACCAGAGATATAAGTATCTTTATATATATATATATAATATAATCGATGGCAGACAACAACTTTTTTTCGTCTTTTGCCTGAGTTGTGTTTCGGGCGAAAACATTTTTGGCCAAGTTGTGAAACAAAATGCGTAAATCTCTTTAGTTGGCTCATAATTATGACATTAAGCGGCGATGCGTCTTGAATTTTAATTGGCATGCCGTCAGGGGCTATATTGTATATATTATTATTGTTGTTGTTTTATGTTTATTAATAAATAATTCTTGAACAGAGCTAGCGGTCATGCCATAGAACGCTTTATGGCTGTGATACACATGTTCTGTGCCAGCTCCCCCCTCCATAGCAAAAATGGCCAGAAACCGTTAACAACAAATGGCCTGTTGATTGCCGAAGCCAGCGAGATCCAGAGCCAAAGACAGAGACCGAAGTAGCATTTAATTAAACTTATTCAAAAAAGAAACAAAATCACACACACACACAGAACTTTGATCAATATAATGGAGCACGACTGTGGAGAGGGGGGCTGGCGCTTAAAGAACAGCTATTCAAACGAATTCCAAAGAATTTCTAATTCGTTTCTTTCAGCTGAGTTTGTTTTGATTATTATCAGATTACGAATTCTGATTATTCATAAGCACGTTAAAGAAACTTCTTTTAAATAATTCTTATTACAGGTGAACATTTTAGGAAAATCTCTTTTCAATAGCATTTAGTTTGGGCATCTTCCAGCTGGCAACAATATCACAGCTGCTTTATCACTATCCTTTTAGTTGTGGATCTGCAGCCGTTGAATCGTTGTCTTCATTACGCAGCGTTGACCCGAATTGCTCTCGCATCTCAATTGAGAGTTGCATAAAACTAAATGAGGCTCGAATGAGTTTTATGGCAAGTAAAAACCAATTCGATTGCCACTTTTGGCAAACAAAAACTTTAAATGCCAGCAACAACAAGGTTTTTTTTTGTTGTTGTTTATTTGTTGTTGAACCAGGTGTGTCTCTTTCTTTTATGACATTTGTTTACACTGGAAACTAAATTAAAGCGTCATGAAAATGCGATAATTTTTGCTGCTGCTCTTCAGTGTCATTGCCATTGTTGCTGTTGTACAATCGAAAGTGTTTGTGTGCATTAGATAAGCACTTTGAGTGCCCTTCGCACGCCTGAACTTTCGCGTGGTTAGTGACGTATAAATTTATTTAGTTGCCGCATAAAAGTTGACTTATTCCATTGTTGTCGGCAATAAATGTAATGTTTGATAATAAGCGACAACAGCAGCAGCAGCAGCAGCAGCAACAGCAACAACTTCATTTGCAATTTCCGTGCGATTGTCTTCGAGCTGTGTGTAGCTGTCTGTTGCTGTTGGCATTGCAACATTTTGCCTCTGATATCTATCAGCAGCAACAGCAGCAACAGCAGCAACAACACCGACAACAACTGAATAAAGTTATTAGCGCATTTAACTGAGCCAACGGCTGTGATTGCTCCTCCTGCCTTCTGCCGTCTGCGAACCACTTCACTCTCTGGCAGCATCCTCAGTGTTCGTTCGTTATGCGAACACTTGCACATAGCACATCGCATTGTTCGTCTGGCCAGCAGCGAATGCAATTTCCATTTTAATTACTTCCAAATGACAACAGCAACAACTAAAACAACTACAACAACAACAACTGCAGCCTGCTGAGAGTCTGAGCCGTTGGGCAGACATTTGGCAGACAAACAGCAACAATAATTGCTGGCGGTGGCGCATGCGCCGTAACAGCAGCAACAGCAGAAACAACAACAACAATTGAAATAGAGGCAAAAATTAGTCACACAATTCAAGACTTGTTAAAAATGCCAGCACACACACACAAGCGGTTGACATAAAGAGTTTGTCTAGTTAAATATTTAACCAGAATTTGGAACATTGAAAGAGGGCTTGTTGAGAAGAGAAATATATGAAGAGGATGTATTTAGGTAAAGTGGGTTGGTAAATGTATAGATAACTAGAGTAAGAGAAAGAGAAAGAGGGAGAGAGAGGAAGAGAGCGAGAGAGAGAAAAGAGAGAGAAGCATGTAGATAATGTACCATGTAGATTATTTCATAGTCTTATCATCCAACTGTTCCATGCTGTTATTTCACTTAGAAAATCTCTATAACTAACTCCAAGATCAAAACCAGCTTGTAGAGAATTCTTGATTTATAGTCAGTTTAAATCAACATTAAATCCCATCAATTATTTGAGCTAAAACCTCATAAGAAATTAAGCAAAAATGTTAAATCATATATATTGTACATCTGCACACATTTACAAACTATTGTGACAGCCCTCGCTGTTATAGAAATCTTCACACTATGCGCGTTGCTGCTAATAAAAATGCGAATTAAAATTCGTGTTGCTGCTGCTGTTGTTGTTGTTGTTGTTGCTGCAATTGTATATCGTTTTCGTTGTCGTTGCTGCTGCTGTTGTTGTTGTTGTAGTTGTTGTTGCTGGTGACACTTGCCGTTTGCCGTTGTTCGCGTTGTTCGCATTGTTGTTGCTGCCTTTGTTGTTGCTGTTTCTTTATTTGTGCATTTTCTGCATAAATATTTCAACACTTTCGCTTTTGTTTTGTGTCACACAGCAAAAAAATAAAAATTGGTTTTAATTATTCCCAACGCAGAGCGCCGCAGTCTGGCCCACCTCGCAGCACACCTGGCCCCTACCTGTGCCTGCGACGTCCTCTGCACAGGTTGCTGTGCATTTTAATTGCATTTCTTTTTTCTGCCTTTTTTTTAGCTTTTGCTTTTTGTTTTGTTCATTTAATTTCTGTATGTGCTGCATCTAATTTGTTGTCATCGCGTAGCTCTTGTTGTTGCTGTTGTTGTTCTTGTTGCTGTTGTAATTTTGTAATATTTCTTTTGCTGTTTGCTTTTATTGTTTTCTTGTTTGTTTTGATTTTCCTTTTGATTTCAGCTACTCTTGTTTTTACCTCTCTTACAATTTCTTCCCACGCACCTTGTGGCGTGTGTCTGCTTCTGTCATTGTTGTTGTTGTTGCTGTTGTGGTTTTTGCTGCTGCTGCAGTTGTTTGCGTAATTGTTATAAAAAAAAAAAAAAAAGAAACCACAAGCATAGGAAGGCAACAACAAATCAGGTAAAATAATAAAAATGATGTTAATTTCGTCATTGCGATCGCCGCTGTTTGCTTGCGAATTGATTAGCACGATCTGATTTGTATTCGACACTGAAATACGCATGAGGCTTATTAGTATTTTTAATGGTCATGGGCTTGTTAGAGAGCTCCTTGGAAGCAAGTGAGCTCAACAGTAATTCAAACGAGTCACACTCTATTTATTTAGATTATTTGTTTGTATTGTTATTACTATTATGTTATCACCAAGCATTTTGAGTGTTGAATTTCACTTTTCGTAGAAGGAGTTGGAACTATCAGAAAAACTAAAAATCATTTTTACACAGATTTGAGATTTTATTTATATTTATATCATTTTTTATATATTTTCTGTATTACAAATATTTTTTATAATATTCCCTTTATGAATTCATTCATTTTTCACTTTAAAATGTGTGAAATCAATTTTGAGTATATGCAATAATTTTTATTTTTTAAATATTAAAATGAAATTAATAATAAAAATATTTTTTTTTTTTTTTAAATTTATTTTTTGTTTTTTTTTACGTTCATTTTTTTCTAAGAATTCTTAAAAAATTGGCTGACATATATGTATATTTAATATATGACACTTATGTATACAATATAATATATAATGACATTTTATAGAGTATTTCAAGTTCGTTAACAATTTTAAATTTTATTCCTAAGTTTTTTTTTTTCATATAAAATTTCGTCTGATTTTCGCACTTAATTTCTGTTGTCTGTTGCGTCTGTGCAATTCTGCTGACCCGATTTCGCATAGATTTCCACATCTTCGTTGACTCTTAGGGTCGTGTTTGTAATTTATGAATGCCTTTGAAAGTGGTGGGCGCACGCTGTTGCTGCATATTCATATGAATACATTTAAACTTATATAGAGACACATACATATATATATACAACGATATGCATACATATATGGCTTGAAAGACTCATTTATTTTGGCTTTAGTTGTTTGCTTAGCTTCTGAGCCTTTGTTTTGGATATGTAGCCTAAGCCGCTTATGGCACTCAAATGTGGCTATAATGGCTAGCAATTATGTTTGCCGTTTAAAACAATATTCCAGTAAATTAGCACGGCAAAAGATCAATCACAAAATGTTGCCTGAATTTGGACTTGACGCTGATTGCGTAAACGCCAAATAATAATGAATATGCAAAATATATATATAGACTTTTGTGTACACAAGAAAATGTTATTAGTCAGACATCAAAGGTTTTGCCATCGATATCATAAATTAATTAAAATAAAATCAAAGCGAAAGTCGCCAATGCCAAATGCCAAATGGCGAATGCCTGAGGCGAGAATTTACACCCTTTCGTTATGACTGCCTCAGTCTCTCACTCTCTCGCTCACTCACTCTCTCTCTGTCTCTCGCTCTCTGACTCAGCTACAGCGAACATTGCCCGCCAAGTAACAGTAACAAATAATTAGCTTGTAAACTAAAAGTCATCATTAATAATGATTACCGTTGGGTTCTCAAAACGCCAGCTCGCTTCTGCTCCAGCTAGCCCCGTTCCTCCCTCCCTCTCTCTCTCTCTCTTTCGCTGATTTGTGTGGGTGCCTCGTCTAGTTTCGTCTTTGGCATAAACGTCAACATAATTAAGTGAGCGTCTGCTGCTGCTTCTCTAGCTGCTTCTTCTTCTTCTTCTTTTTCTAGCATCTTTTTGTACAACTGATTTGGCTGCTGCGATTTATTTCGCATTAACGCTCAATATTGCTAGCTAATTAACCACAGCCAAGTTTGCCCAAAAAGGAGGCAGCTGTAAGGCGCTATAATGATGTACACACACACAAACACACACATATAGATGATATTTATGTATATATGAGAATGATGAGCATGATGCGTCAATTTTGCGGCTGCTAATTAGCGGCTGGCAAAAAAGTTCTTTAGCCAATCCGCTTAGCGGCTTTACAGTTAATGCCAAAAGTCTCTGCTCCAAATATTTGCCACTCGCCTAACTACAGTTTGGCGTGCCCGCTAAATACCGTTACGCAGTCATCGAACGATTTGCAATGCAGTTCAATTAGTGAAATAACTTTATACCGAATTTCTTCGCTGACAAATGAAATATGTTGGTATTTTCCGGTCTAGAAGATGCCAGAACTGGCGGAGCTGTTAATGTATAGAATTGTCAAGAGTAGTAGTGAAGGCTCTTAAGTAAACCATAGAATATCCTAGCTAGTATCCTAGAAGATGTAGAAGATATAGCAGATAATTTTCTATTATTCAATATACCTAAACTCAAAAAAGTCATTAATAAATTGAAACTCAAAACGGACATTATTGAACTACTTCTGAGTCTATATATAAGTAGAATGAAATCCATATATGGCAGGCATTCAATCCACATCCATCCAAAATACTATTAAGATTTCCTCAATTCTTAAATAGTTGAAATGTGTGACAATTATTGCATTGACAAGTTGAGTAGAGCTGGCCAGCTCAGCTTTCTGCTGCTTAATAGGGCTTACAACTCATTACACACTCGAGCTGGCCAGGTGGGTAGCTTCAGTTGGCTTCGGCTGCCCTGTGCGGGGCCGTTCTTAATGAGGCAACGACTATTTTTCACTTTGCATCGTCCTGTGGCGTCTCATTTGCATGTGCAAACATATTTATACGCAGTCATATTGCCGTCGACAACGTCGCTTCCCAAAAAACAAACGAAGACATAAATAATCGAACAAAGTATGGCAAGCCATAAATATTTAAGCCCAGTTGGGGTATTGCCTCCTCGTCTGTCTCCGTTGTTGTTGTTGTTGTTGTTGCTGCTGCCTTTCAAGGCGACGCAAGGCGCCAAGATGCGATGCGATGCACAGCATACGCCGCGCCGCGCTCTGTTCACACAAATTTCATGCAGCCAACAATAAAGCGCAATAATATAGGCAACAGCAGCAATGTTGCAGCAACAACAACAACAGCAACAATAAACAAGCAGCGCAATTTCACTGACTACTGAGAACTTTACGTACTGTGACGGGGCACAGCTCTGGGCGAAACTTCAACTGTTCGGCGCTGTGCGGCGCTGCGCTGCACTGCGGAGAATGCCAAAATGAAAATGAAAACAGCGAGCAAAATAAGCTATGGCGGGACGAAGTGTAGATACCCTGTATATGGTGACAGATATACTTTAACTTTTCATAACAGAACTTTTAGATAAAATAACTAGAAATTATTTATAAATATATAAATAAATATTTTTGGGCCTGACTGAGTGTTTGTTCAGCAATAATACTATTGACTGACGAGCATTATATATTTATTAATGTGGAGCTATATATGTATATCGAAATAATTTGAAGCCAAAAGAATAATGAAAGATCCCATAGGAAAATGATTTGCCTGCATGCCTTGGGTGCTTAGACAAGAAGTATAAAACTATATTATCTACAAACTCTGATACTGAATACTGAAACGGTTATGTTAAATATTGTATATATTATTTGAAAAAAAAAAAGACTCTGTCTTCTGCTTATACCAAACATATACAATGCTATAGACTTCAAAAAATATTTTGTATAATTTTGGATAAAGTTATTAGAAATATATAACGAAATTAACCCAATACACCTGTAGAAATACTAGAAAATAATATAAAACAATTGGAATATCCATATTTACTTCCAAATCCTTATTTTGCCAGCGAGAAATATTCAAACACATTTATTCCATATAATACATACATTTATACAGCCTCAAACAGTCATAAGCAAAATTGATTGATGTTTACAGCTCCAACAATGCGCAAGTCTGGCTGCTATAGTTCACCTTCTCTATCGATTACTTAATATGCATAACAAAAATATTTACGTAGAGAAGAAAAAGTTTGTAAAACTCAGTCCTTTATATGTTCATTGCGAAGCGTATATTATCCTTAACAAGAGTATACAATAGCAACTTCTGAAACTGTGAGTTAAATTGAAAAGTAACGCACGCTGTGCACTGTGCGCATGGCGCGTAGGCGTATACGCAATCTCCGTGCCCATTAAAAGTTGAGCAGTCGAAGCGAATTATACTGCACTTACGACAAAAAGAGTGAAGCTTACCAAAGGCTAAAGAGTTGCAATGGAAGTGCTTACCTGCAAAGAGAAGATAAATATGTGAGGTTAGTCGGATGCAGTTGTTCATAATTAGAGGGTATTTAATAATAATAAAGTGCATCAACAAGTTAAAGTTCATTTGAATTTCAATGCTTAATTAGCTGAATGAGAAAAAAAAAATAAAATAAAACTCTTTCAGGCTGCTTTTTTTGTCTTTTATCTACTCCCACATAAATCACTTTTACTCAGCTGATCGTCCCTATATATAAATATATCATTCCATAACTTAATAGCTTTCATATAATAGCCTTAATGTCCTTTCGCATATCTTTACTTTTTGCTCAGTGTGTCTGTGTGTGTGTGTGTGTGTCATGCCCTTCGACCTATTGTTGTTGTTCGCATCGCTCCTGTTGCTTTAATTTATATTTGCCCGAGTCTCGAGTCGTCCGCCTCCCTTTCAGTCTCTCAGCAGTCAGCAGCTCCACCATTTTCATTCATGCGCCTCACGCTGCGCACTCATTTACCCTTTAACCAAACGTTCAGCTCGGCCCTTCACACAATTTGCCGCTGTTCGCTTTCCGTTTGCCCATTGCCAGTCACTTTTGCATATCATTTGCGCGCATCTTGCCAACTCGCTTCACCTCGTTCTCCTTCTCCAGCTGCCACTGCTGCTGCCACGGCTGCTGTTGTTGCTCTTCCCCCCCCACCTTCTGTTCGCCAGCCAGTTAAGTGCATTACAATGAACTACGTAGGAGCTCGGCCGCCCCGCCGTGACTCGTAAATAAGTTTTATTGTGTTTTCTGCAAACGCCCACGCGACTTTGCTCTCGCTCTGCCTCTCTCTCTCTCTCTGTCTCTCTCTATCTATCTCTGCTCTGTCCACATCCTTGTCTTGGCTCACCCACTCACGCTCCACTGTTGCAAGTTATCGTTTCCTTTGTTTTGGTAATTTAGCAAGCGCGCCAACAACGTCCTCTAAATTGCTGGCATACATTTGCTCTGTGCTGCCCACTGTGCCAAGAGTTGTTGTTGCTGCCGTTGCCGTTGCTGTTGTTGCAGTTACTGTTGCTGCTGCCAGGCAAATGACTACAAAGTGGGCTTTGCAGTTTGCTTGCAGAGAACTGGGATCTGCACTTGGAGCGCTTTTTGGGCTGACATCGCCTAAATTATGGCGATTCTAATGTGGAGACGGTTAGCTAACCTACACTCCACCCACTCACCCGTCTTGCCACTAACTCTCTCTCTTGCTCTCTCTAACTCTCTCTCTCTCTCTCTTGCTCTCTCTGTCTGTTGTTGCTGCATATTTAAGCGCAAGTTGGCGCAATTGTTGCGCGTTTTATTGTTTTGGGAATAAGTGCGGATTTATAGAAATTTTTAGCTTTTGCGCTGCTTTTACTCCAGAGAGCCGCACCATAGCAGCAGCAACAATATTTTAAGTGCTTTGCTATGCACATTTTGCCAACATATACATGCATACAATATAGACTCGTATATATATACAGTTAAAGGCCATCGGCAGGCACAATCTTTGTTGATAATGAAGCCAAGATGCAGACATGACATGAACTCAATTACCCCATGTCCAATGCTGAATGGCACGGCTGAGGGGCTGGGCGTGACCATGGCCAACACATTAGGCCAAGACAGTCAGACAGACGGGCAGAGATACTTTTGCAAAGAGTCCACAAATTAGAGACGCGTCCGCCGCTTCTGCCTGTGCATTGCATGCAAATGTGCAGTTTGTGCTCTCTGCTCTCGGCGCTGGGCATCAAAATTAATATGCATACAAACTGTGGGATGGAGGCGTGGCATGCCGTACAAGCGGCCACAATAATAACAATGAAAATGCACAGAATGCGCCTTATAACGACAACAAATTGCCCATTTGGCATAGAAGATGATGAGACAGTTAAAAGCGGCAGCAGCAGCAGCAGCAGCAGCGAGAGGAAGAGGAAGACTGGGTTGAGTCGACATGGTCGACATTAATTGGCTGCCATGTCATTTTGTTTATGCAGCGCACTCTCGCTGTCAACGCCAGACAATTGAGTTGGAAAATTAGAAATAGACCAGACCCAGACCCAGGCCCTAGCCCGGGCCCCGACCCGGGCAATGTCATCGTTAGCGTGCAGCACAATGTTTTAAAAAAATAAAAATGTATAACTGAATGAAACGAGTCGCACTTAATGGCCCTGATGACTCACTAAACGCTGTCAGAGTGAATTAAATGGCAGAGCAAACAAAATGTGTCGCAAATCAAGGCAACATGATCGAGGACACGTTTAAGATAAGAGCTGAAGGGGCAGGCAAGGCATAGTTGGGCTGTGATAGGAGCTCTGGCATATATTGCATATATTTAAGATCTCAAGTTTTAAAAGGCATTAACCAAGTGCACAGCTGGCCATGAAGTTGCCGCAGGGAGGGGGAGTGAAGGAAAAGAAGTTATTTTATGCATACGCATTACGCATACGCCACATACGCTGCATATGTTACGCCAGAGGCTGAAAGTCAAGCACATTTGCGTATCTCAGGCTAGGTAGCTGTCGGCCAGACAGGCGTATCATTAACGCAACAGCAGTTGCAGTTGCAGTTGGAGTTGTTGCTGCTGCTGCTGCTCTCGGCATTTGCAATTTAGCGGCGCGCATGTGCCACTTATTTTGCAAGAAGTTCGCTTGGCTGGCTTGCAGCACCTAAGCTGGCTATCATGTTCAAGTGCCTGGCCCCAAAAAGCAGAACAGCAATGACTATGTGTGCATGTGTGTGTGTGTGTGTGTGTGTGTAGGGCTTCAACTTGTAACTTGCAACTTGGAGCTATGCAACTGCTGCGCTATGCCATTTCCACTTCAGCTAACCGTCGGTGTCACATTCGTCGTCACCGTCACTCACAGTCAACAGTCGGTGTCGGTGTCGGCGTCGGCGTCAGAGTCGAAGTCAGCAGTCAGCAGCCAACAGTCAGCTTCACACCGCTGGCTGTTGCAATTCTTGTGGTATTTGTGGCATAAAATTTGCAAATAAAACGAAATGAGCTGCACGACAAACATAACACCGCACAGCATTCCCATTCTTATTCTTTAGCGAGGCTTTGGGTCTCGTATTGAATTCTATGCACCTTGAGGTGTTCATTTTCATGCCAAAAGGAAAATGCGCGTAATTATGCGGCTGCCACAGTGTTGCAAATGTCGTCGTTTCGCATGCGCTGAGCTCTTTTATAAGTTTTGTCTTTAGCTTGGTTCTCTCTCATTTAGTTTCTTTTCGTTTTTTTTTTTTGTGTGTGATTTTTTCGAGGCCATTTACAAAACAAAGCAAATATCGCCAATGCCAAACGATGAGCGACATTTTCGCTGATCAACAAAAAAAAGAGCAACAGATGCGAGTATTACAGAAAGTGAGTGATATAGAGATATTCACCGATGAAATGAGAGAGATGATGGTAGAGCAAATGCAAAATTTAAAAGTTCACTTAAAAAAAATTCACTAGAATTAAATCGACTTCAAACAACTATTGGCTGCATATAGTAGGCTCACCTCTTTGAAGAACATTGTCAAAAGTGTCGCAATGTAAAACTCTTGCTACCATTGGTAGCAAAAATATATGAATGAATAGTTTATTGAATATTTTGTCGTGGCGTGTGCGGCATGCAACATGCGGCATGGTCAGCATTGCTTCCAGCCGGCACTGGCCGTAGATTCCTCAAACCCCTCGGGGTAGCTGGCTGTGGGTTAACCGAGAGAACCGCAGCTGACAGGAAACCATTTAAACTGACCTCAAATGACAACGACAGCGACAGCCCCGCATATATATATGTACATTTATATATATATCAAATATAGCAAACAAAAAAAGCTCAGATACATATATATACCCTAGATGGAAATTGAAAGAAGCAAAAACAACAACAGCAAGAAGAGTAACGCGCAGCCAGCCGCAAACAAATTGGCAGCAATTGTAGGCAGCAAAAGGCGACAAAAGCTGCAGCGACCAGCTGCAGCGGATTTTATGGATAGACGCAAGGACCGACTGCACCGCTGCGTAGTGGGACGTTTCGCATAGCGACGCAGCCCTCATGACGGATGCTCGGCTGGACAAAAATGTTATTCAAAAAATGTCTGATATATATGCATACAATATATGGATATATGTATGTATATATAGTGCTAAAATACAATGTAAATGCAGAGGCTGCTATAGAAACTGAATGCTGTATACCCTGTATTTGGCTATTCTTTCGAGCTGTGTATTTTTGATTTTTTTTGCTCAGTCTGCTTAAATTACATTATTTATTCACTCTCTCTCCCTCTCTCTCCCTCTCTCTCTCTCTCTCTCTCTCTCTCTCTCTCTCTCTCTCTCTCTCTCTCTCTCTCTCTTTCAGCCTTACTATCCCTCTCTGGGCTTATCTTTCTTCCTCTATCAAACACACCTTTCTTATACGAACTCTTTCATTATACCCCCCTCTATATCTCTATTCTTATATCTCTCGGTCTCTACTAGTTTTCATCTCTCTCTCTCTCTCTCTCTTTCTCTCTCTCTCTCTCTAATACATATCTTATGTCATTGATATTTCCAACTACTTTTGCCCTTAAACACCAAACAAGAAGACTTCAGGGTATATTTTATGCCTCTCATTTATTGTTCTCTCACGCTGAGCTCTTCAAAGGCAACCACAAACATTTTGAACATATTATATGGACAAGAAAATGCATTTTTGAGTGTCAGCCAGGCCATGGCTCTGGTAAATTTGCATCCATAAAATTGCATCTAACAAAATGAATGCAAATTGTCTTAGCAACAATTTTCCAGGCTGAAGACAATGTGAGTGCATGTCAAGTTATGGTTGGACTGTATCTTTAGCTACATAATTGATGACCAACCGCAATGGCTCCAATGGCTGGGCATTGGTTTAGTTCGGTAGTCAGCGTTAGTCTATGGCTCTATACAAATTGCATGCCTAAGTCATAATGCCAGCTTACGCAAGGGCCGTGCAGGTAAGGCAAATGGGAATGGGAATGGCAATGGGAATGGGAATGGGAATGGGAATCGGACTGGACATGGGCTGAGACGCGAATTGGAGAGTGCGGCTACTGGCGACCGGGTAGCGCAGTCACAAAATGCAATTTTAGCTTTCAATTGGCCATGGAAGCGCTGCTGCACTCGGCTCGAGCCCAGCCAGCGACCGGAGCCATTCAACCAAGCAGCCAGCTAACCAAACTGGCCAAAGCTGTTGTTGCACTTCTCTCGTTTTATTTCGCTCAATTTTATTTGTACTTTTTTCTGGCTTGGGTCATTTTTGTTGATGCACTGCATTCGTTTGCTGCACAAAGGCAACGATAACTTCGCATTACATTAGTATATTTGCAACTATGCACAGATGCATAAGTAAATGTGTGTGCGTGCTTGTGTGTGTGTGTGTGTGTTTGTGTGTGGGAAAGACACAGTTCTGCAGACAATGGGGAGAGAAAAAAAAAACTGGTTTGTTCGCTCGCTCCTTGTTGCAACAATTGCAACAGTTGCTGCAGCGTTTGCTATTTTTATTTATTATTTACCAAAAAGACAAAATCAATACACATATACATATACATACATATATTTATATGAATGTCTGCTTGTGTGTGGGTGACACTGTCCAAGTTTGAATGGCTGCCATTTTGTTTGTCTCTTCTGTTTTTTTATTTTCTTATTTTTTTTTGTTTTTATTTTGTTGGTCTCATATGCGAACCGGGCACAACTTTACATTTAGCTGTCAACAAAAGGCCAACAAACTGCAGTAAATGCATTTCAATGCAAATAAATGCAAACTTTTCCAACTGCTTTTCCTGCTGCCAAGATGCGCGAGTGCTCTCCCCTAACCCGCCCCCCTTTTCTGCTTGCGGTTATTTTCTTTATTATCAAATTGTCCTGCGCTGACCATTTGCCTCAATTTGGGTCAACTGGCAGCGCTGCCACGTGCCAGCGTTCGCCAGTAAATAAATCACTTTCTCCACAAGTCTCAATCTCAGACTTTACACATACACACACACACTAGGCTGTTCCTTTCTGGTTCTGAATGCTTGCTTCATCAGCGTCAGCGTCTTTGACTGGGCAAAAAGAAAGCAGGCAAAGCGTATGTCGCGGCGTCTGACACTGAAATGCGGATACAATAAAAGTTTAATATACCCTGTGAGCTGAGCAATGTGAAGGAGTATAAGAATATCTCCTATTCATTTGATGTTGAATATTTATATTATCGATGGAATCAGGTATATCTGTATTAATTGCATGCTTTGTATAATCGATAAATAACTTAATATCGATAACATATCTGATGTTGGATGCTGATTACGAATCTATTAAGATTTAACAATTTTATTTTATAACTAAACAGCTACAGTTTATTTCGAAATAATATTTTTCCGATATTACCTATGAAATGAGTCCAAAGCTTATGTTGCTTCAACTGTAAGCTAACTATAGGGTATCCATTAGTGAAACACTTTTTGTTTCGTAACTTACTCGTATTCTTTTTCTATATATCGCGTACTTTCTAAGTGCACCCTGTGGAGCAATCACTCGATCCAGCAACAACAACCAACGTATAGCGGTGAAAGGAAGAAGCAGAAACCATCAAGAATATTGAATGGAGTTGGAAGGTTGCGCAGAGAAGTGCACGAAAATGTTTGCCGAAAAGGCAGGCCACGCATTAATGGCAGCTGCTGTGGCTCAGGATTCAGCTTCCTTGTCATCCTTGTTGCTGGTGCTGTTGCTGTTGCTGTTGTTGTTGCTGCTGTTGCTGTCGACCCGACCGACACACGCATCTATAAAAGTTTATTAAATTTACAAGGAACTTTTATGCAGTTACTTTTTGACATGCTTTCTTTGCGTTCGCCTTTCATTCATGCCTCGGCTGAGCCATAAAATTGACAACGACTATGTAAATATGCCACACACACACACACATACACCCACAATGAGTGTGTCCTGTATGCAGGATTTTCAATTTAAATGAACTTTGCGACGAGCGTTTTATTTTCTTACATATTCAATAATTTTTGCCAGCTTATTGTTTGTGTATGTTTTGCCAGCTCATATGGAAAATTACAGCGGCAACAGCAAATGCATAAGATATGCAAATAAAAGATTGAAATGAAACGAAATAAACAACAACAACAACAACACCAAAATATGACATTGAAAAACAGCGCGCAACTTGTCACAAGTCACAAATTGCGGTTGATTTTTTGTATTTATTATTTTGAGAATTTTACGTAAAGCGGATGAACTGGCTCTGGCTGGAGCTGAAACGGGCTCAGGGGTAGCAGGCATTGAGGACTGAAATTTTGCTTTATATATACACATATTTAAGTCTGAGTCGGAGTCTGAGTCTGAGCCGTTATCATGTCGACGCCGACGCGTCGCCAGTGAAAGGAAGTTGACCTCTAAAGTTTAATGCATTTAAATAAATCTCGTAAAAAAAAAAAATGCATTAAGCCGAATCTGAAAGCGAAAACAACACACAGATACACGCACACTCAGGTAGAAAAGCAGGCGTAAAGATCAGTGTTGCACAGTTGGATTATTTTGTTGCGAATTTAGCTGTTTTTCTTTGGTGAGTAATTTGAGTTATTTTAACTTTATTTTTGAGTTATTATTTATTTTTATTTAAATGAATAAAGGGCATTAGGCTTGCTTACTTAAGGTTTTCAAAATTGATATATAATATTCTAATCAATTTATGAAACGCTTTATAATACTATTCAGCTGTGTTTGCATTGCCTTAAAGATCTCAACAAATTATTGTCGATATATTTATTACGCAAACCAAAGCTTTCTAAAAAGTAAATGGAAAATACAGTCTTAGCTACAGAGTTTTTGTATAAGTTTTTCATATTTATAGCAAATTAGACCTTAGGTAAACGGAGTTTTTTTTTACTATTTTTTTTTTTTCAAATTTATACAGCCTCCAAAGCTTTAATTACACACTTGTAATATATCTCAGCAAAAACAGTTACTTTCTTAAACTGTCGCGTTTTTTTGCTCAAGCTCAGCTTTTTTTTTTTTTTTGTAACTTTACAACACAGACATTGGTCGCGACTTCCACTCACGCACGACACGACACGACTATGGATACTTTTTTTTTGTTTCTCTTAACGCTGAACGAAAACTACATTTAAATTTTTTGCAATTTTTAGTCAACGGCAATTAAATTGGCGACGCGTGCAGCCGGGTCATAAAATAAAATAAGAAAAGGAAAAAATAAATAAAAATGAAACAAAATAAATATGTGTATAAAAATAACTAGAAACCAGTTTAGAGCTGACTCAGTTTTACGCTGAACCGGTATCGAACTTTAACTTTAACTGTAATGGCAATGGATATGTTAACCATATGCCAAGTAGCTAGCTCTCCCTCTCTCTGCCTGTCTGTCTCTCTCTCTCTCTCTCTTTAAATAATGCATTTTAGCTTGAACGAATTGTTAAATTTCTATTTGATGCTGCTTTCCTTCCACCACGTCAAATATTAAGTCTTTACTTTGCATATAGATTATTTCGGTCAGTATCCGCTGACCTTGTGTGACAGTTACTTTTATATGCATGTGAGTGCGCATGTGTGTGTGTGTGCTATCGAGTGCCATCACACTTCCGTTGCTTTGTGGGCAGCCAGAATATATCCACGTCTTTGTTAACTGTCAAAGTTCAGGCCCTAAGACCTGGCCTCAATTTTGTGCATGTGTGCGTGTGTGCGTGCTATCAAATGACAAGCTGAACACCTGCCCTGCTGTCTACCATTACGCATTCCGGTATCATATTTCATTCAGCCGGCTATTATGTATCTACAGCCATGGAAGTATCTATATCGATGTAGCTGTCGCTCTGTTATTTGCCAAATAGATCAAAAATTATGCGCGCAATTAAGTTCAATTTTCAATAGCCGAACCACAATGTGCATATTCGTTGAGCTGTCAAAATGAATTCCTGTTTTTTTTTCCCCACTTTTTTTTTTTTTTTTTTTGCACTAATTGTCGTTAATGAACAAATTATTGAACAGCAACAACAAAGCAAAAGGCCAGACAGCAATCAAAATGGAAGAAGTAGAAACGTATTGGCCTAATAGAGCAAAAGAGAAGGAAAAATAAATGGCAAACAAGAGCAAGCAAAATCACTCGAAATGTCAATCAAAATTTGATCAATGAGCTGAGCCGAGCTGAGCTGAGTTCGTTTTCGCTTTGAAATTTTGTCTAGGATTAAGTGTGAGTGCGGGTGTGTGTGTCTGTCTGTCTGTCTGTGTGTGGCAAGGCTGTTTGACGCCTCTAATTGAGTGATGTAATGCAAATTACTTTCAATTTTTTATTTATGCAACGAGAATAGTTGCTAAATACCATTTAAGGCTAACCTTTGGAAAATTTCAATTACATTTTATATAACAGGGCTTACATGTCGTATGATTAATTAATGCCTGTGTCACATAAAAAACAAAGTAATTGTTATGCGCCTATAAAAAAAATCTTTTATTATACACTTTAACCTTTGTTATGAATTTTTTTTGTAAGACCTTTTGCTAGGCAACTGGTTTCTCTTTTTTTTTTTTAGCGTTATACTCTTTGTCATTAGTTGAAGCGAATATATGTATGAAAAAATGAAATATTGTAAATGTGCCTACTGCTAATTTGTATTTGCATAAATTAAAATGTAATTATAAAAGTGCAGCAGCAGCAGCAGCAGCAAGCGGAAATGATTTATGCATGAAATAAGCACAAAGATATGGTTACAATAAACCAAATGTTGCAGACTATATATGCATATATATCCAGAAAGATATATATGTATGCTCCACATATACATTTCTGTCATTTATAACAATATATATTTTGTTTACATTAATAATTGCAGCAAATAAATTAACAAGTTATTACAATGTAAAAAATACATTGACAATTTTTTAATAAATTGCATGAAAAAAATATATATATGTATATATGATAAAGAAAATGCTGCATGAAAAATATCGAATATTAAATACTCTTAGTTAAGTACAGGCCTTATTCTTTAACTTAGCTATAGGGCTATACTATAATCCTTAGTATGTATTAGTATAGTATGATTTTTATACTCTTACTTGAACTTAGCTGGAGTTAACAGCAATATAAACCTTTCCTTTATATAGCTTTACCATCTATGCACTTTAGTGGACAGCAAAAATGGATAAACTCTCGCAGCGAGTGTATAAAAACTTTAACAGTCGCCTTTTTAATTTTAAATATTTAACTTTTAATTGCTGGCAATCAATTTTGAGTGCGCTACGCTGCGCGTCCATGGTGTAAAATATATCAAAAATAGTTACAATTATTTTTTTATTTCATGCCCGAGTGCTCTGCATCATTTATCAAAAAATTATTTTCGTGTGTCAAAAGTGTATAAAAAAAATATTGAAATTGTTGCTGCATGAACTCATTTTAGAAAGTGAGCTGGAATTGAAGTTAAAACCGAAACTGGTAGCTCATCGATTGGTACTGTAATAAATATATGAAGATTTATATATATCTCGCATTTTATGAGCCACGATTGCGGCTACTGTGTGCGAAAATGAAATTGAAAACAGAGTTGAACTGGAGTGAATCGAATTGAATTGAATTGAATTTCAAGAACGCACTTAATACTTGAATTGAATCAAAATATAAATAGCACTCAAACAATTTGATTTGTTTATTTATGGCACAATTTGCTCAATCATGGCCGCAACCATATTTTGTGCCTAGTCATAGCCCAAGTCCTACGCACATTTTTTCGTTTCTTACTTTCATTTCTAATTATTGTGATATTCGTTAAGTGATCTTTAACTCCAAAGCAGGGCCAACTCTGGCCTGGGGGCGAACTTTCGGCTAGATGTGTGTGTGTGTGTGTGTGTAGTTGTCGTTGTCTCAGCCATAAATACCTGGAAGGTCTTTCGTTTTCTCACATTGCTGTGACGCGTGCTTTTCGCATTTAATGAGACTTGTTTTATTTTCTATGCTCTATGCAAAGTTCAAACTACTTAAGACAATTATTTCCGGCACTTTTCCTCAACTGTTACACTGTAGCATATACTAAAGAAAACTGGAGCACAGTTGACGCGTGTTGCTGATTTGCCACATACACGGAGCGAAAAAAAAGAGGATGAAGTGGCTCATACTTAAAACTCCATTAGTTGGTGAAAATGTAATCGAAAAAATTTAGGGCAACAAATTTATTAAAAAAAAACAAAAAAACAAAACAAAAGCAAAACAAAATTATATAGATATGGGATAAAGATACAGGACAATTGGTTAAGCTCTACACTGCTCGAAAAGTGTTGAAACTTTAAAAGTTGACAAAAATCTAACCTTTACTAAAAACTTTCCATTTCATAGTCGGGGACAACTCTCCCTACTAGAACACTCTCACTTAGTATTTCTCACAGTGTAGCTCGTTCTGGTAATTTGCCTTAGTGCTGCACTAAGTTTCACAGCAAATCGCTGTATAATTCCAATTAGAAACAATTACTCGCTTTGAACTTGTCAAGTTAAAGTTAGTGGGGCAAATGCTGGAGTTGAGTGAGGCTCAACCTTTTTTTTTTTTTGTGGCTAGCCCCAGTGACCTGAAATGCTAGCTGGCAGAGAAATTGCTACAGCTTATATCACAGAGAGGTATTTATCTTTTCTTTTTTTTTTTTTTTTAGCATACAGATGCGAATTGGCGCTGAGTCAGGCGGTGTGATCGGTAACGGCTCAACAGGCGTATGAGCAATCGATGGGTTGTGGGTTCAATAACATGCAAGTGGAGCAGCAATCGTAAGCAGCCAGCACTTAGTCGGCCGACTGTTTACATTAAATGCTAATTTATTAATGTTTTTTAAATGGCTTGCAACACTTTTCGCCTGCTCCACATTGGCCAATCCGGGCGACAATTGTGGTTGTGGTTGCTTTTAATTGCCAAGCATTTCGAAAGAAGCCCGAGCGAAGGTGGTGCAGGGGAAGGAGAAGCAGTTGAAGAGAGAGGGAGAGCGAGAGAGAGAGAGAGAGAAATAGCATTCTCATCCGGTTCGCGCGCCACCCCGTCGCTGCCAGCTGAAGGCAATTCATTAACGCTCCACATATGAAGAGAGACGCCAAACGTGTTCAAATCAAATCCAGCTCAGACTTTGGCTCAAAGAAAAAGTTGCTGTGCCAGTTCAGCAGCAGCAATTGCAGCGCCAACCAGAGCCGTACTCGTTTTGTACTCACAGTCTGACCGCCTGTCTAACTGTCTGTCCGTCTGTCTGTTTGCCTGTGTGTGTATGTGTGTTTGTGTGTGCATGGGTGCTGCTTTAATTATTTAATGTTGCACTCATTTGCATGGGGCAGCCGCCTCTAGATGCCGATACGCGTTCGTTTTCTAGCCACGATATATAGCCACGCCCACGCACACCCACACGACCACACGAGGCTCTCCCCAGCTGCAGCCACAGCCTAAGCTGCATAAAACGTTAGCTGTTGCATGGCTTTGTCTTGTCTGCTAACTGCAAAAGATACGTTTTAAGCCGAGCTTCGTTTTAAGCACAACTAAATATAGCTCAAGATGGTATTTTTACGAAAATTCACAAATTTATATGATATTTATTTCATTTTATGGTATTATCTCTGGCTTCAAGCACTTCAGATCTGCTGAATATGCAAATTTTACACGAGATATGTAAAAGAAAACATAAAAAAGGCGATTAAGTATAATATTTGACTAAGCCGTGGAGAATATTAGATGCCCTAACAAACTAAGTTATATAGATGTAATATTTAATAATGATATTTAGGTAAAACATAGTTGAATGAAGAAGCCTTTGACATTAAAAAGGTGATATTTATTATGCATTAATATATATTCCATTATACTAATATCAAATGCATTTATTCATAAGCTCGCCTTTAGCCATAACTAAATCAGTTTCAGATCGTTCACATGTTATAGTTTTATACCCTAACTTCTTCAATGCCAGCATTGCAGCAACCTTTACACTGGCACCGCAAATAAAATCAAATTTTTATGAATCAGCTTTGATAGAGACGCCCGTCGAGGCGGGGCGAGCCAGGTGCGTGACTGACCAAGATACGCTCAGAGATGACGTAGACGTTGTCTAGTTAGATTCCCCTGCCATACGCTGCGACACACCTCTTGTCAGCTTGACCACGTTTGCCCACGTTGTTTTTTGTTTTTTTTTTTTTTGGCTAACGTCAAAGACTGCAAACGGCTTTTAATAATTTATGCGTGGGCGGCAACAAAATACAACAAGAAAATACCAAAACGACAACAAAGAGACGCAGAAGACGACGACGACGTCGACACACTGACATACACAAGCTGCTGAAAAATTAATGAAAATGCTGTACCAAATTGAAAACAATAACGGACAGAGATAGAAGCAGAGTGTAAGAGAGAGAGAGAGAGAGAGAGAGAGAGAGAGAGAGAGAGAGGGATGGTCAAGACGAAAAAAATGCAGTTGACCAAATATGCGCAAATGTTGTGGTTGGACGTCAATGGAAGCTGCGAGTGAGAGAAACAGAGAGAGAGAGAGATAAAAGTAAAGCAGAAACCGGGCCCATAGCAAAGGCAGAGGCCGTTGCTGACAATAATGTTAAAGCTGATGATTGAGCTGAACACGATGATGAGCTTGGCGAAGAAGCCACAGTCAACAGCTTTGGTTAAAAAGAAAGAAACACAAACACAAGCTGCTTGAAAACTTGATGTAGGTCAACTATACATATACATATATATATATATATTTAGTAAATACAGCTTCTTTTTTTCTTCTTCTCTTCTCTGACATCAACGACAAAGTGGAGCTGGGCCTGGTCCGGTCTGCTATGCGTGTGCGTGTGTGTGTGTGTGTGTGTGTCCGCTCGTGTTACTTTTTAGTTTATAGGCCATGTGGCATGCGGAAACTGGAGCTAAAACTGGATGAAACAGAAACCAAAGTCGAAGCCAATGCACCCCCAATGGCCAATGGCCATGATGAACTTCATGATGCTGACGTTGATGAGGCTTCTTCTTCTGCTTCTTCTTCTTTTAGCTGCTGCTTCAAGTGGAGCTCTGCTCGTTTAATTGCACTGGCCAAAACGAAAGCGACGGCCGCTGCTGTTGCTGCTGCTAAACAACAAAGTTCTGACAAGGCGCTGGCTTAGCAAAAATTGCTTAGCATGCCCCTGAAATGCCGCTGTTGCTCAAATTGGACCATGAACGTGATCAATTATGGTTCATTGTGGCGCATTTTCAAAATCAATAACAGCAACAGCCACAAAGTTGCGTTGGCCAAGCCAAGTGGAGCCAAACAATAAGACGGCCGCTCTCTAAGCCAGCCAAGAGTCAAGGCTACTACCCAAAGCTGACTTGATTTGAGTTATATATTATGGACTTTTATGAGCAATAAAACAAACATGAACAACAAAAACAACAACCACTAAGACTAAAAATAAATAATTAATAATAACTGTCTATGAGCCGCAACATATACGCAATTATGGACAGGCGCACAAAAAATGCATAAAAAATCACATCAAAAAATTAATATCAATGTCAGCATGTTTTTTTTCTTTCTTTTTTGTGTTCAATTATTTGTGTCAAGTCATATGTCAAAAGATATCTATATATACACATAACTGGATTGTATTGAACGGCCGCTCAACTGCACTTTGGCCAAGACCAAAGGCTGTAATGTGATCCATTTGTTGGCTTTGTTGGCTGCCCTGCAATTGACTTCCGCTTTTGGCTCACAATAGCGGTAAATGGTACGGCGGTCAGTTGGTCAGCTGGTCGATAATTGATACGCCTTTATGGGCATTACCGTGGCTTGGTACACTTGGAGAAAATGTGTGAAGTACTTATGGTTTTGTTACCATTATGATAACTTAACTGGGCACTCAATGAAATTGATCTAAGAAGGGTATATTTGAATTAATTATCTCACTCTATTCTATAAATAGTGCAAATCGACCAGCAAATCGTATTTTTGAAGTAGTTGAAGGCCTTTAAACAGACTTGACTAGAGTTCAGTCTTACAACGAAAAAGCAGATGTTATCTAAAGAAATCTAAAGACCTTTTACAAGACAACGCAAATCTCAAAGAGAATCAAGCTGACATCGTGTCAAGCAAAAAACAAAAATTGTTCACGTCTGCCGCTTTATCCACATCATATACGCCTTTCAGAGAATTGTGGAGCTTGAGAAAAACTCTTGTGACCCATGCTCCAATTACACGCCGTGGGCGACCCCATTCAAAAAGATGAATTGATTTGTAAGAAGAACGCTGTTAATTCTTAAAAATTTTAAATAACAGACATCCATCTTGCATGCGATGATCAATGTTGTAACTCATGTAAACAACTTAGACGATTTCAGTAGAAATTCAGCTTGATTTGAATCTTAGCCGATTTCAACAACTTTGAAATTTTACACAAGACTTTGCCAACTGAAGAAGCTTTAGATTAACAGATGTCAAATCTGTCCTAATGCATAGATAGGAAAATTTACATAATATAAAAATTTTTAAGAATATTTTGAGCTTGTTTAATTCTTATATCATACATAGATCTCAACATTTAAAATGTATATGTATGTATATCATACATAAAGTAAAGAGTTTTAGAAATAAGCCAAAATAAATTACACAATATATTATTTGGCTAGACAAAACCACACTCTCATTACTCAAATTGACTCTTATCTCAGACTTAGGACATGAAAAACTGTTTAAAGAAGCCTTCAGCAACTGCAACACTTAATGGCCATGTCTAGCTCGATATCAAGCTTAAATACAATCCAATTCAATTCAATTCATGCTGAATTTTATCACATTTAGCTGGCATTTCATATGGGCATCATCTAGCTTTGACTTCAATAATAGTCCAATATATCAGCTTGAACGGTCTGCTCTGCTCTGCTCAGCTCTGGCCGCATTCTTTCATTGCGGCTTTGCGGCCGTCTTTTGTTTAGTTCTCGGGTTTTAATTTCGTTAATGGAATTGCTTTGTTGCTGCCTTTGGCTTTGTACTTGTGCCCATTTGCAATTAAATGCATTAAAAGCCCAGTCATAAAAAAATACGAAATAAAAATAAAAATCATAATGTTTGTCCACTTAATCTATTTGTATAAAGAAGCCAAGTGAAATGTTCTGCTGCCATTTCGAGGTTAATGTGCTATACGGCCGATTATACGACAGGCTTGAACTTGCAATTATAGAGATGTCTATATGTATATGTCAACGCAGATATATTTATAAATAGATGTAGATATAGATATGTATTAGGCCATAATCACATTGAAAGCGTTGGCAATTGCAACATTTCTCTTAGCTAATTGATGATGGCTTTCATATTGGCTAATGCCCTGTTTAAGTGGGTAGCTGCCAGGGTATATTGTGCTTGTGGGTACGGTAAGCGAACTATATGTGTAAATAGAAATGAATACATAGATCTATATCAGAGAAAATCTACACTAAAGAGTCAAGAGGCCATTTCCACATCTTCAAATCAAGTCTTGTCTACCCCATTGTCTGTCCAGCTAACTACGGGGTGTCTACTCGTCAGCCATTGCTAATTGGAGCACTCTTACTCTGCCATATATAAGCAGCGCTGTTGTCTCAAGTTGTTTTGGGCCATAGCCAATGATATATAATTAACCAGGCAAAAAGGCAAATTGGCTCGAATCGTGTCGGCTGGAACATTTTTAACTGCTGCCCGCTTTACAAATGGGCCCAAACATGAAGCATGAAAGCAATGCCACATTATGCTGCACGCCCCGGACAACTAATTTCGTAAGCGCCACACTTAATGCCAAGCGTAACTTATGGGCCGCCATATAATAGTCCATATATATATGTATGTGTGTGTGTGTGTGTGTCGGGTGAGTGTCGTGTGTTATGTGGCAGGGCTGGCACAGGCAGTTGCACATTTGCTTTGCAAAGTTATTAGCGTGTTGCTTCTCTTTTCTTTTTTTTGGTCGGTTTTTGTATTTTATTTTGATTTTACTCTCTTTTTCATTTTCATTAAAAGACATAAATTGTGCAGAAAAAATGCAGAGAAGGATACGTCGTCTGGTCTGGGTCGGCTTGCCTTGTGTCTGACTCGGTCTCTGTGCCTTTATCTATCTACCTCTCTCTCTCTCTCTCTCTTCCCGTCTCCGTCTTCGTCTCCGCCTCTGACTCCGTCTCTGGGCGTTTGTCCATGTCTGGCAGCCAAAGGCGTGTGTGCGTCGTGTTTTATTTGCAGCCTTTTGCGCTCTTATTTACGATTTTTTCATTTTCATTTTCATTCTGCACATATTTTTTCCCCCCATCACGGTTATTTTCCACGGCGCAATGCATTCATGGGCTGCGACGCAAAGCAGTTTGTATGAATGAAAGTTGCATGTGGGTCTGAATAAGCAAGTGAATGAGTGAATGAATGAATGAGTGAGGCAAATGCCAGTCGCCCCTAGCCCCTAGAAGGGACACAGCAGCATTAAGAATGCCGCCGCCGCACATTAAAACATTTTTGAGGGGGCGTGACTGTTACAGTCAACCAGCCAAGCAGCTAGCTAATGCAATGCAAATGCAGCAGCTGCAGCTGAAGTTGACAAAATAATCGCACTGGCAAACAACATTGTAGCTGACGGTACAAACGGGCGTATACTTAACATTTGCAATTCTTTGCATTGCAGCTAAAGGGAAATTAGAAAAGTGCCCAAACGACAAATTGAAAGCGAAATGGAATACAAATAACGAGAGAAGCCGACGAACAAGCAGAAGAAGGTAATTTCAAAATGGAATGCGTAGCCAAACACAATGCACATATTTTGCAATTGAAGTGAAAAATTGAATCCTTAATTTAGTTTTCAATTTTCAATCAACTGCCGTAATCTCGACTCACGCTCGCTCGCTCTTTGTCCACTTGTCTGCAATATTAAATTCTCAGCCATTGTCAAATAAAAATTCTTCAATTCTGTCAAACATCGCTCGGATATGTACAAACCCTTTTTTTTTTTTTGCTTCTTTCTTTCCAACTTCTTCTACTTCGAGAATTCCCGCTAAGCGCCCAGCCCCAATTTTCGCTTTTTATTTGGTTTTCGACGTCGTTTTCGTTTTCGCTTTCCTTTTTCACTGCACTCAAAGATAATAAACCAGCTGGGTGTGCTCGAAGGCGCAGTGTTGATGTGCTTGAAGATACCCTTTAAAGGGCAGAGACAGAGGATGCCTTAGCTTGGGAAAACTATTTGAATGAGAGCAAAGATAAATAAATGGCTTGAAGCATGAAAATTGTCTGACTTAGTTTGCCATATTTACATAAATATATATTTTATATTAAGCAATAATAAAAATAAAGCTTATAAAATAAACTATACTCTTTGCCATATTTACTTTATCTAGAACTCACAGCAACATAATATTTTATTCAGTCTCTATAGCTCTCTTCACATTTCCATTTAACTACAGGGTATTCGTAATAATGCGCCAAACAATTTTTGCCGACGCTGTAAACTTTCATGTGCCGCCTCCAACATTGTCGTTAAGTTGCACGTTGTTGTTGTTGCTGCTGCTGTTGTTGTTGTTGTTGCTGTTGCTGCTGCTGGTAACGCAGCCAACTTTTTGGTCGTGATCTTTCACTCGAACTGCGAGCCAGTGCGACCAACTGTCTGGTCTGGGGTCTGGGCAAACACGCGGCATTTAAATTAGCTGTCGTTGTGGGCGCCGCTGTCTACCTGTTGTTGCTGTTGCTGTTGTCATAGTAGTTGCTGTTGTTGCTGCTGCTGCTGTCGCTTTTCTAATTGCTCGCTGCGCACGTTCATGCGAATGAGAGGCAGAGGCAGTCAGGCAATGTTGGGCTGCTCGGTCTAGGGTTCAGGGCATGGCACTGGGAGTAGACAGAGGCCTAGGCATGGACATGGGCATGGGCATGGGCCTGTGGGCCTGTGTGCCTGCCTGGTTTTCACTGCAGCTCACGCATAAATCTCGCAACTATGTCAATCGCATCGCAGTCACGTAATCTGTGTGACATTTTCAGCGAATCGTTAAAATTGGAAAATTTATCGGCCGTGCGTCAAATGCGTGCGCCAGAGCTGCATATTTTATGCACACAGCTCCGGCGGTCAGGTAAAGCTGCGCAGCTCAACTGTCACCTGGCTGGTTCATCATTAACACCTCACGGCCAGCGCAAAATAGCGAATGATTAATGTCAAAGTCGGGACAGCAAAAAAATTGCAACAGGCAGTCAGGCAGGCAGACAGCCAGCTAGCCAGCTAGAGGCAGGGTCACAAATGGCCAAGGGCGACACGAAATATTGTAATTAAATTTTGATAGCGCCACTCATTATGTAAAGGCAAATTAAGAGCTGCATTCTCTCTCGTTCTCCCTCTCACTCTCTTGGCAAAACAAAATACAATCAAATTATATAAAAATAAACATCTTTGATTAAATTTCTCACACTCAACAGAAGCAGCAACAATAACAATACAGGAAACAAAACGCACAACAAAGCAAAGATTGCGAAAAGATCACAGCCAAAAGAAAAGGTTCCAAAGCCACGTGAATTGTCATGCATGTTAGTTATTGTTGTTGTTGTTGTTGCTGCTGTTGCTTGTCAGTTGTTGTTGTCCCTTTGTGGCTTTGGTAGCTGCAACCACGTGAATTGTGTTCATTGCCAGCCTTTGTCTACATTGTCAACTAGTGATGGAAACGTGAGAAGAAGCAGATGTCGCAGCTTGCCCAGAGCTGAGATACGAAAAATTCTGAGATAATGATGAGCAGAGTATGTGGAAAATAATGCCTATATTAGCTAAGCAGTTAGTTAGACATTTTATATAAATAATAGTCAATTACAGCCGACTGAATTAACTTTTGTGCTGCGTCTTTTAAGGTTGCCAATTATGAGATTAAATATCAGCTTAAATATCATTCATTTAAGCATCTATTCATCCTTACGTCTTTAAGATCTCTTCCTCTTTAAAGCAAAGTTAAAGGTCAAACAATAAATTTCATAAAAGTCCACAGCATACATATTCATATGGATGTTGAGCTAAGCCATAGCCTTAACCCAGACTGCGGAAAATACTCGAGATATTAAGATAAACACACTCAAATAGAAGTATGATTCTCAGTATATGCAGCTTATATTTGCATATCCTACACAAGTGCTGTTGCTCTTCTAATTCAATAAAACAAAAACATTTGCATCTCTTCAAGCTAACCTTGCACTATGATTTATCTCTATATAGCCATATATAGCAAGTAAAGAAAAAAACTAGAGAAAAATATGCTAGCAACAGTTTCTTTTGAGTTGCTGTTGTTGCTTGGCAAACAATTTGAAGTTGTGCGAAACTGGAAATTAAAAACGCTTAATATGCGCTTCCGGTGAGGGCGAAGCAACAGCAACAGCAGCAACAGCAACAGACGAAGACGACAAAGGCAAACGGCAAAGGCAAAGGCAAAGGCAACAGCAATGGACTTTACATACAGTCAAGTTATCAGCGCCATCAGCAACAGTTACAGCAGCAACAACAGCAACAGCAATGGCAACAATAGCTGGCATAGAGCCGTCTTATATTGGGGGTTTACGAGGTAGCTTTACGAGTGGGCTTTGGGTGTAGCATTTCAAGTTGATATGCTTGTTTTGTTTGTCTTTTGTTTTTGGCCGCTGTTGTTGCTGCTGTTCTTGCAGCTGACTGTATAACCCTTTTGCACGTTTTCTTTTCCCTGCCAGTTGTTGTTGTTGTTGCTGTGCGTTGTTTTCAGCATTTGCGCTAAATGTTGTTTACTTTTCGTCATTGTGCGAGTTGCTGCTGCTGTTGCTGTTGCTGTTGTTAGTGTCGTTTTTCTTTTGTTGTTCTTGTTACTGGCTTTTTTTTACAACAATGTTGAGTGTTGGCTGCCGCTTAACATTCACCTACTTTTCACCTTTTCATAGCAGCATACAACGCCTGGCCGTGGCATCAAAGCGGACGCGCTGACTTCAAATGAATTTAGAAGTTGACGCAGTGCAACAGCAACAATAACAACGGCAAACAAACAATGCCAAATGCACAGGCTGAGCGGCTAAGATTCATTCAGTACATGAAAACTGAGCGTTAAGTAGAAAGTTAATTAGGCTTACATGTGCGAAAGACGACGCCAACGTCAACAACAACACGAATTTGCTTGAAAAGCCAATTAAAAATTCTTATGCTGCTGCTGCTGCTGCCTTTGCTTCAGCTTCTCTTTGATTTTCTTTGCTCAGTTTTCCAAAAAAAAAAAAAAGAATTCTGCTTCCTCTTAATCATCTGCTCGCAGCTGAGTCTTGTTAATTAATTTTTATGCATTTGGACAAATGTTCAATTCGAAAAGTTTTATTTAATATATTTTTTGTTGTTGTTGTTGTTGTATGCAGCAACAAAAAACTTTCGTTTCGCTTTTGGCGTAAGAAAAATCCGAAAAATAATAAAAGCCAACAACAATAGAGCGAAAATTTCACTTGGCCTTAAGGCAACGCAGTTGACATTAATTGAGCCTATTAAACTGTGCGCTAATAAGTTCCAGAGCCAACTTATCGTATTGCCATTTCCCGTTTCCTTTAAGCCAACAACTGTTGGTTGTTGTTGTTGCTGTTGTTGCTGTTGCTATTGTTGTTGCGGCTGTTACTGTTGTTGTTATCGTGCTTGTCCGCCTGTCAGCTGGCTGAATCAGAACGATTAACACTTGGATTGTTTCAAGAGCGTGTGGCACATTAATAACGCCCCTTTGGCCACTTTGGCTCGGACCATGTAACGGAACAAACAGAAATGGAAATTCACGAATCTGTAATGCACTTTAGAGGCTTCGTTATCCATACCATATGATGTGTATATATTATGTGGTGAGATCTATGAAGATATATTTAAGAAAGGCTGCTCAGAGCTAAGCTAAGTCTTGTATATCTTATATTTTATAGTTAATATTTAATATTTAATATTTTATATTATATATTTTATATTATATATTTTATATTTTATATTTTATATTTTATATTTTATATTTTATATTTTATATTTTATATTTTATATTTTATATTTTATATTTTATATTTTATATTTTATATTTTATAGTTTATATTTTATATTTTATATTTTATATTTTATATTTTATATTTTACATTTTATATTTTATATTTTATATATTATATTCTATATTTTTTATTTTATATTTCATATTTTATATTTAATATTTTATTTATATATATTTTATATTTTATTTAATCTTATATAATTTAATTTATGTTAATTACATTATCTTTCATATTCTAATTGTTCAGCTAATTTAATTTCGATTCATTATCAAGTCTAATATCTGCAATTAGTATCAGCTAAGCTCTCCATATAATGCAAATTATTATATTGTATGGCTCAAAAATAGCTAAGAAGTATAATTCTTATGGCCTTGCTAAATATTACTTATTAACATATATAAAAATAAAGAAAAAACTGCTTCGTGCTAGGCCACAAATCAAGTCATCTCGACATGCTAATTAAGAACTTACGATTTATGTGCATATGAGTGAGTGTGTTAGTGTACGTGCGTTGCAAACCTCATGACTTGATTATTATGCCCCACAAAGCAAAAGGTAAACAAACGCTGACTATGGGACCCCAAAAGGTCGCCAACCAATGTCCAACAGAGGCAACTAATTTAGGGCTTAACTCTAATCAAAGTTGAGCAGCGGTAGCCAAAGCCCGTCGTCCACAATGATTCCCACGGCACGCACATGTGTGTGTATGAGCAAGCGTGTCTGTGTATGTGTGCGTGTGTGTGTATCTTAAGCACGTATAAGAGTATGCGTGCGCACAATTTAATGACAGCCACTGTGGCCAACGCTCAACTAGAAACTGAAACTAAAACTAAAATAGAAACAACAACAAAACCGAAAAAATGAATGCATAAACATGTTTTAAGGGACAGCGTTGATAATTTAGAGCGAATAGCAGATCACAGTTTGTATACTCTTGACATAGTTCAATATTATATTGGTTGAGCCATGTATATAGTATGTTGATTGACCTAAGTATACATATGTATATGATACTTTGACATATATCAAATCAAATAGATTACGTTTATAACAGAAAATGTATTTTTTAATAATAATAGTTTCCATGGAAATTGAACATGAATTAATTTGGAATGAAGATCAGATGCCTAAAGAGCGCTCGTAACTACATATCAGATGTTTTGGTATATTCAACTTCAACAACTCTGAACTGCTCTATTCATCTGTCGCTGCATCATCTATGCATTGCACTGTTTGTAGCTAAGCTCTATGCTCTCTCTACCCCTACCTCTGTCCTCTCTCTCTATCTTTGTCCCTATCTCTCTCTGTCTATCTATAGAAAACTCTAATCCTCCACCACACATACATAGCTACAATTGTACACTAGTCGCAACTTTTGATGTTGTATTCAATTTGCATGTTGCAGCCAGTGTTGCATAATTAAAAATTTTTGAAAATTAATTTCATAATTTTAGCAGACAGCTCTAGTTCTCTATGCTTTACTATTTTTATTTTTATTATTAACAGTTGTCGAAACAAAAACCTTTAAATGTTGTTTGTTGATGATGACGATGATGATGATGGTGATGATGATGATGGTGATGGTGATTCCATTCCATTTCATTCCATGCCATGCTATACCATTGCTATGCTATGTGTTGGTTCCTGTTGCTGGTTATTTTTATTATTTATGTGCATTTTGATGCGGATGGCCAGTTGTAGTTGCTTTATGTGTTATTTTTATTTTTATTTTTAGTTGCAATTTTGTTCCTGTTTTGTTTTGCGAAAAATACAATTTTTCATACCAGAGCCGAAAAAGTTTGTTATCGAAGCGGAGCAGGAGTCGGTAGAGGTAGTGGTAGAGGTAGAGGTAGGGAGAGAGTTACATTTTTGCGTATTCTCGGCTATAAAATTGTAATGCGACGGCAGCTGACAAAAGTTTTGAGCATCAGCTGACTTTTGTACAGCAGAAGTTTTACGTATATAGTAGGTACATAGTAATACTCTCTCTTTATTTCGATTTATATAATGGATATATGTATATGCGGGCCTAATTAGCTGTAGATTTGCCAAGAGTTGAGCCATCAATTGAAGATGCTCAGCGTTGCGCACAGTTGCAGCCACATTTATATCGTTGGCAGCTTTGCATCTTTGAGCTGCAACTGTGCACGACGAGCGCCCATTAGGGCAGCTTTAATTTCCGCCTCACACATGCTGGATATATCTTTATCTATATAGTTCCGATTTACGTAGCGAAGCGCTGGTCTGCCTTAATGAGGCGTCTGCTTGCCGTTGAGTCTGACGTAACGCACGCACCAGGCAGACAGACCATCAGCCCTGCCCCGCCCCCCCATGGCTACCGCTTCTGGCCAACTGTGCATTGTGTGTAAATTTGTTACCATTATTTTTTTTTGTTTCATTGTTGGTGTTGTTGTTGTTGTTGTTCGGTCTCTGCGTGTGTTTGCTTGCCTCGTATTGCACATAAAAGGTAATTTCTAATTTGCTGGTGTTTTATTGTTTCTTGTGCGCAGTTTTATGGAGGTGCCGGCAGTAGCAGCAACAACAACAACAAACAGCAAATGCCGACTTATGCAACAGCTCACATTTGGGCCCAGACCCAGGCAGCGATGCGGCAGAGGCAGCGACGCATGCGCTCAAATTACATGGCAGCTGCTGGCACTGCCACTGCGACTGTTGCTGCTGCTGCTGCTGCCGCCGCTGTTGAAGAGCTGGCTCTGCTCGTAAAAGCATAACGGCGTTCATTAATCATGCAATCCACGTCCAAACGTAACGAAAACCTAAACGTAAACGAGGCTAGAACCAAAAGCGGCTAGAAAAACTCTTCCAATCGACAACTGTTGCCAATTAGCAGCAACATGCAAAGCGCATTTGCAAATGGCAACAGCATCAACAACACCAGCAGCAGCAGCAGCAGCAACAGCCACGGGGTAGCACCAGCTAACAAACAAAAAATGAAACCAAAGAGCGCTAGTTTTTCCGCTAGCCATAGATTTGTCTAAACAGCGGAGCTTACGATTAGATTATAAAGTCTGAACTCCCAAGCCAGATGAAATAGGGGCCATATATAAACTTGATTGGCCAGCTAATTGCCTGAACAGTTGATGATGGAGGGCAGCAGGCGAGCAAAGCCGGAAATGTTCCATAAAAAAAAGTTACAATTATAAAAGTAACTAAGACTAGCAGTTGATACTATTGTTAGAACAAGTTGTTTATACAAGAGACTTGGGCGAATCAGCTCTCTTGGAGAGTCCACAACTGCTGCATTCATTCAATATATTACTAAGCCTAGTAAATTCCCTCGTAGTTCTTCTCATTGGAAGTTTTCCCTATTGAAGACTTTAAGTTCACATGAATTTCATTTTCATTTCTTAAATTTAAAATTAGTTTGCCTAGGCAGTGTTCCGATATTCTATTCCCATCTCAATTAGCCTGCCTATACTGTGAAAACCCAAAACATGCAATAAATAATTAGCAAAAAATAGGTAACAACAATTAGAATTGATCCTGTTTTCAAGTTATATAAGACTTGGGCCACGTGCTTTGAAGAGCTCTTAATAATCACCTTTTTCCGTTACCAACCACACCTTTTTGTAGGACACTACTGACCTGCCCATAACTATAGCCACCTCAACCCACTCATACCTGGCAAATTAGGTCAACTCTACCTCTACAGCTACCTGTCAGCCTTTAAATTCAGTCTGCCAATGCAGAAATTGCATCATTTGTTGAGCGACACGCAACGAAAGTGTTTCACAGTGTGAGAGCAAAAATAAATCTACTCAATTGACAAATTAGAGAGCTGGAAATGTCCGAATCTGGGTGCAGAAGCAACAATAGAATCATGGAAACCCTGGGCTATGCCCTGTACTTGCATTGCCAGGAGCTGAGGCGCCCGAAGCGCTGCCGTCGCCTGATGCGCGTGGCCAGCACCAAGCTGCAGCTGACCGATGAATTAATCTGGCAACAGCGTTGCCAATGGCAGCTGGCGGCGCCGAGCTATCAGGAGCGCAGTGCACTGAATCGTGAGCGTCAATATCGCGACATACTCGAGCACAATATGCAGCGCCAGCAGCAGAAGCAGCAGCAACAGAAGCAACAACGTCTACAGCACGCAACACGCTCGAAGCTCAAACAGCATACAGTTTAAGATAGATTAGTTGCAGCGGCGCAGCGTTTACGTTAAGATCTCCGAGTTAAAGCGATATGCAATAAAGGCGCATAAATCATCAAAGAGCAACTGCTGTGGCTGCTGCTGCTGCTGTTGCGGCTGAGCCAGCTCGATTGGTGTGAACGAAAAACAAGCCAAAGTGTTTGGCTTCTGACACCGTCGACGTGCACCAGGGGGGGCGAATTTTCGGGCTGTGCGCAAAGAAAGTGCAACAGCAACTAACTGCAGAGCCACAGCCATAGCACAGCCACAGCCGCAGCCACAGCTAGAGGAACAAGAACAACAGCCGCAACTGGCAAGTTTTTCAATTTCCTGCAGCCATTATGCAGCGGCTAATAGAGCGGAGCGTGTGACACGGTGCAAGTGGAAACGAATTTTAGCAGCAGAATATGGGCGAGACAAGGGCATAGGAATAGTAGCAATAAAGTTAACTTTAAGTGTATTTATGGGAATATTTAATATTAAATTAAAAAGTGAAAAATAATTGGCAATATTTTATTATTTTATGGTAGATTGTTCATAGGTATTCCATGTTATGTGATTTCTATTTTAAAGTCTCACAGGGGCTTTAAAAATAACTGCAGCTCGTCACAGATATTTTTAATGGGTATAATTACTTCTTACTTAATTATAAACAAATTTATTTTGGCTGCCAGCTAAGCTATTATACCTGATGGATCTTATGTGATGAGCTCTAGCCCAATCAGGATACATATAACATTAGTCTATCGCTATCGATTCGAGCCTATCGACACATTTCATGTCTTTTAAATATTTTCTAGAGTTTTTAGAACATCCGATATTATTATTCTTATTCTTATTAGTTCGAACTCTTCTCTCAAACTGTACTACAATTCTTATTCATATCATTTCGAACTCTTCTCTCATTTTGAAAACCCACTCACGCGCCCATCTCTAGCAAGTACATTTTTTAGTGGTTGCACTCGGTTAGTCGGCAATTGCAACAGCTGCTCTGCTGGCCATTGACGTCTCAAGCGGTTCTCGCACGGGCTTTTTTTTCTCGCTTGATTTGTCACACACAGCCACGCATACGCACACACACACACACACACACTCAGATAGCGTACCCAACGGAAAAGTAAACCTGTCCGTCTGTCTCAGAACCGGTAAATGTTTTGCCAGGCGTTGCGGCGCTTTCTTTTCGCCCAATGCCAACGGGCAAAGGGGCATATCGAGTCGGAGGCTTCGCTTTGCCTCTCATCTTGGCACAGGCGCATTTGTATTTAGTTGCAATACCTTTAGACCCACTAACAGTCTCCCACCTCGCCCCGCACCGCCCCGCCCCGCACCTAATCCCATCTCATGAGTTTGTCGCCTGTTTTGTGTTTGCTATTCTAAGTGCTGTTGGCTACCGAGTTTTCTGAGTTTCGTTTAGCTTTTCTTGCTACTCTCTATCTCCATCTGTTGGCATGCTGGTTATTTATGCCTCTTGTTGTCCCAATTCTGGTGAAGAAAAAACAAATGCCAAGAAACTAAAAATATGCTGCAACAGCGCGTGTGTGTGTGTGTGCATGCGGTTTTCCATTTTTAAAGTGCCTACGCCAGCTTTTTAATAAGCAGCACAACAACAAAAAAACTGAAGAGGAGAAGTCAGAGTGGAACGCTTACCTATTGATTGTTGGCCTGTAGATGCTGAAATGAAATGAAAAAACAATAGAATAAATATATTGTTTATTATTTAAAATTCAAAAATCAATATGGAATATTGCGCTGACAGCGTCAAACGCATAAAAGTCAACAATGGCCATTCGGGTGACATAAATTTAATGCTTTCAAAATGCGCTTTCAAAACTCCAAACAAACAACAACAACAAATTACTATACGACCTGCGCGACAGTAGATAAAACATAATGCAAATATTATTGGTGATTTTTTTTACGATATATATTTTTTTTTAATATTTATTTTCTTTATTTTTCATTTTTTCCCCGTAATCATTGCAAGTCTAAAACAAACACAGTTTTTGTGTGTTGCGGTGAATGGCCGTCGCTCTATGCGATTCTCATGTCAGTCTGCGACTGTCCCTGTCTGACATGCAGCATGCAATTTCGAAAGAAAGAAAAACAGTTTAAGAGTTGTGAAAGTCGAACAACGACTGCGGCTACCTTTCTAGGCAATTTTCGGAGTAGGCCTTTAAGTAAATGGTAAACAGCTCTTAAGCTCAAAGCCTTTCCTACAGAAAGTTACAATCATTTTAATATAAGAATCTAAGTTTTTCTTTTTTTTTTTTTTATGGTTTGTGACTATTTAATTGAAAGTAATTAGAGATTTCTTTCGTTGGTGTACCTTTCTAATGTACATTCGCTGGGCTTTCGTTTCAAGTGCTCACTGTAGCTGGCACCTGGCTGTGCCCGTGACCGAGTGTCAGTTAACACTCGACGCGACCTCAGCTAAGCGAAAACGCCATTCAGCCATAGAACAATGCCGGCCCATTTTGCTCGCTCTTATTTATACATAAATACATGTATAATAAATACATGTATATATGTATGTATGTATATATAGGGATATATTTCGCACTTGAGTGTTTTTGTATAGTGTTGCATTGGAAAATTTTGTGCGTGTCAGCAGCAGCAGCTGCTAAGCATAGCAAAAACAAAAGCAACAACTGTAATAATAGCAACAATAACAGCTAACAAACAACATTGTACAAACAACCAAACAACGAAACAACAACAGCAACACTTTTTATTGCCGGCCAAAAGGAAAGCAACGGCAAGCGGGTGGCCTGGGTGGTTGAGATGGCAGCGTTGGGTTGGGGTGGTGCGGTAGCTGCTGCCACACAAAACACAAATAAACAATTGCAATTGTGAGCTGGTTGTAATTCGGTGAGCGGCTAAATCGCCTGTAAATACTTTTGTACAAGTTAACAGTTATAAATGGGCTTTTTATGAGTTGTGTCTATGTGTGTGTGTGTGAATTGTTTGTGCGACAATATTTCAAGAGGAAGCTGAGTGTGCGGCACTCGAGCGTTGTAATATCAAATAAATGGCATTTGCCAAGCAGCAATGGCTATCCCCATAGATAACACTGAGCAGCTCCACATTTCTCATGTTACAACAACAATTTCCAATTGACAGCGGACAGAACGTACAGTGAACACTGAACATTGATGCATACACTTAGAAAAAGAAAAATACAATTATTAATAAAAGCAGCTATAGCTAAACTTAATAAAAAATTGAATGGAATTTCTTTTTCAGAGTTTTATTTAAACTTAAAGCCAAGCCGAGCTCCTATGACTTTTTGTTTAATGCCAATCTCTATTTATATTGATCCCAACCTAGCTGCAGCCCCAAAGCCACTTCCATGTCGTTTGTATTCGAGTTTAGAATATTGTTTTTCTCCGCCTGTACAGAGAGTCAGCTGGCTCGAGGGAAATGTTATGCTCGGACTAGAAGTGAAGCGAATCACTTTGCTTATGCTGCCACTCCACTTGCTTCTCTCTCTCTCTCTCTCTCTCTCTCTCTCTCTCTCTCTCTCTCTCTCTCTCTCTCTCTCTCTCTCTCTGTCTCTCTCTGTGGTCGTGGCTGTCAAGTGAAATCGTTCGTCCATGTCGAGCTGATGCTCGACTGCAGCTTTTGCTTCATCTTTGGCACCAGCTGCTGCTGCTGCTGCTGCTGTTGCTTTGGGCTTGGGTTTGGCTTGTCTGCCAGTTGTCTGGCCAAGTGTCCGTGTTTGTTATTGTTACGATTTATGGCATACGCACATAGATCATCAATGTGGCATGAGCCCGGCTCACCTGCAGCTCACTTCATTTTTAGCTTGTAAGTTTGTTAGAGGAGATTTTCTATTGATTTTCTCGTTTTGCCTGGCCATGTTTTCTATTTGCCCGTCCATAATAATGCTATGCAATGGAAATCATAAAAGTCAACAGTTAAAAAGCAACAACAGCAACAACAACAACATTCACAGCTGGCCATGGCCATATAATACAGTTAGCTGATACGGCTGCCGCTGTTGCTGCTGCCGTTGCATTTGCCGGCTTCATTAGGAAAATTTTGCGCTTTCGTCGACAGAAATCAAACAGCATCATGTTTATAATTGTGCTCATAATGAGCTTGACGCTGCATTTGGCCGCCAACGTTTGGACAGGTGAAAGAGAGACAACCCGCTGGCCAAAATTCAACAATTTTTGGCTATTGCCCTGTGGGTGGGCGGCCAGTTGGGACCATTAAAATATTTGTTGCACTCTCCGTGTCTATCCCTCTCTCTCTCTCTCTCTCTCTCTGTGTCTGTCTGTCTGTCTGTCTCTTTTACCATGCAGTGAAAGCGGTAAAAAGTGGACAAAGCTAACATGCAAAACTTTGCATGAATAACCAAACGACATTCGAAATGGAGGGCGAGACACGCCCTTATTTTGTTTTTGTTTTTTTTTACGTATCTGTAACTCGCTGGCAGCAGAAATCAAAACTGCAACATCGCAACAAAAGTAATGCAAAATTAAATGCAAAAAACAATCAACAAACAGCGAAAGGGACAGCCAGACAAAAAACAGAAAGAGACGGATAGACGGGCGTACAGACAAAGCGACAGACAGCAAATGTTGACAGCCGCAGAATGCAACAAGCAAATTTGCAACAATATAAAGCCTGCAGAAAAAAAGGAAATATTTGAGTAGAACATGACTTACAGTTACCCTGTAAAAAACTTTAAAGGCAGCGCAATCAGAGATCTAAATAGGAGTATTTCTAAATGAATTTGTGTAGAATATTTAGTCAACTATTATAGCTCACAGAATGTATAGACTTAAGGCTGCAGCTCTTCAACTTCTTTTCAATTTACGCAGATCAACAACTTTTCATATACACCTCTACCTTATGATCCCTTTCCCTTTCCCTTTCTTCCCCCATTAAACACTTGACAAAAGTTCAATCTACCCATTACTTCAAGCATTCCCAACAGTTACAGGGCATAGATATGTAAAAAAAAGACGATAAATACAAAAGTCAAATGAAAAAAGGAAAAACAAAACAAAAAACACTGCACTACAAAAGCCAACAAATATTTATTATTACATTTACATGGTTTACATGGCAATGCGCGTTTCTTCTGTGTTGCGGCATTCAAATGCCCTAACATGATTTTAACATTCGATCGCTTGATGCATGAGCTTCGATAGGTTCATATTGTGTGGACCCCATGCAGTTTTTTGGTTGATCTTTGAATGGCCCGGAGATGGGATGCTATGCAAATCAGATAGATGGCCAGCATCTAGGCATGTATAAGGGACCATCAACGGTTCGCGCAGAAACGTAAATGTCTCTTAATGTCAGTTAATGGCAGCAATCGGCCATAAAACCCAACCATAATCAAGTAGATGTTGATGTAGAAGAAGCAGAGAAGAAGAAGAAGGAGACGGAGAAACGGTAGAAGCAGCTAAATGATGCTGACGTTCGGAGCTACAACGAACTCTTCTCGACTTGGCAAAATTAGATACAAAGCAAAGAACCTGTTCTGGGCTCATTAGTTAATAAAGCAAACGATGATATTTATAGTTGAATATGCGCTTTGATTAGCTCATCTAAAACAATGCAAATAAATATGCTGACTCCTTATACACATACAATATCAGTAAATAACGCAGTTAATATGGAGGGGAAAAGAAATTTTAATGGCAATTTAAAAGGTTTCTATTGTGAGCTTTCAGTAGTTTAATTACTTGAATAGCCTTAAACTGTACATAGATAGTTTCTAATTTAAGGCAGCTTAAAATACACAATTTGCATACTAATTTTATATCCCTTTTTTTAATTAAATAAGAATAAATTCTCAATTCCAATGAACTCTTGTTAAAGAAATTTTTTGTACAGTTTTTATTTTAGAATTTTTAGAGAAATGAGAAATTTTGCTACTAAAGTGGATTACATCTACAGTTGATTCTAGAGCGAAAATTTGTTTTATTTAACCAAATTTGAAGTTGAATAAAACAAAATAACAAGAATTGTTCAATTTGAATTGACACGATTCTAAAGAAATTCCGAGAAATTTTATAGAAGAGTAAAGATATCTGAAACATTGCAAAGTAAGCTCAAGCAATTAATGGGGCATCTAGTTATATATACATATATAAATTCATATATATGTTTACTTTTAATCAAATACTACTCTTGAGATAGAGCATTCAATCTCATATCATTGAGAAGCGACAGTTTTTCCGTTAGATTACTCTTGCATTGATTTTATATGCTGCTGTTTGTTATTGTTGTTGGCTTTCAATTTGTTGTTAAATGCAATAAAAGTGCATTTTGCATTTTATACTGCAATCCATTGATTGAATGCGTCGCATCGTTTTACCCAGAGATAGATAGAGAGAGAGAGAGAGAGAGAGAGAGAGAGAGAGAGAGAGAGAGAGAGAGAGAGAGAGAGGGAGCGAGCGTAGTCCCCCTGACACACATACATATTCCGATAGGGCGGCTGCACTGTGTCTGGCTTGTCCTTTCATTTGTATTGTCTGCCCCTTTGACGTCCTTGCTTTCCCCCTTGCGTATGCGCAATTTTAATTATATTTTACGTCAATTGTAAAACGGGCGCAGCAAGAAAACCATTTTTCATTTAATTAATTGAAAAATGTGTATGTGTATGTGTGTGTGTGTCTGTGTGTGGAAATGCCAAAAATTGCATTGGAAGGGCGCAAAAAAAGGCAAACCAACAAAAAACACACACACACACAAACAAAACATAAAAGGTAACCATGATAGGTCTTTGCCCAGATATAAGCACACCGATAAGTTGGCAACCCTTTCCCAAAATACCTACAAAAAGAAATACGTACAAAAAAAATAAAAATGAATTGTGCTCAAGACAAAGGCGAATGGCATATTTTTCGCAAAAGTTCATTACGCCCAAAACGAAATGCGACGACATCGTCATAATAATTGTATGAATATCTTTCGACATTTGCTCGAGTCGAGTCAACGCCCATTTTGCCGATTTTGCCAGAGTCATTTGGCTGGAGATTTCGGTTTCGCAAGCCGCAAAAGTCGCGACGCCCAGCCATGCAAATGAGTTGCGGCACAATCTGTAATTCACCAATTCATCTAATTCAACCTGCTAAAACAATGCCATAGACAGAGAGAGGGCGAGCGATAGACAGAGAATGGGAGAGGGCAGAGGGCGAGGGATCAACAATAGCTGCAACAATCTTTTCAGCTTGCAACATATGCAGTCGCAGCTACATATGCTCTGGTATCTATTACATGCCAGCTACACTTGAAGAAACAGCAATTTACTTAAGACTAATCTGAATAGACTGGAATTCATTTAGCCTTGGTAAAGTTGGTAGAAGAATAGGATAGAACGAGTCTTTACGTCAAGACATGAATTGAATAAGCTGTGACAAGCTAGCATACAAAGAAAAGTAAAAGGAGAGAGGGGCAAAAAAAGGCACAGAAAAAGGGCAGGAGGAAGACAGAGAATACATTCAAAGACACAAAAATCTGCCAATAGGACAAATTGAAAAAGAGATAAAGGATTAAGGCTGTAAAGAAAGAGTGCGAGTCAAAGCAAAAGGGAGAGAAGGGAGAGGCAGATAGAGGGAGAGAGATACAAACATATTTATGAATATCCATTCAGAGATCTTTTAAAAATGTATGGTAAAAGGCAAGGTAAGTGAAGGAAAAAGACAAAGAGATAAAGAGAAATTGAAAAGAGCAGAGCGATACCGAATATGCGCCTCTGAGAAAGTACATGAATTAGAGAACCACAGCGAGAGAAAGAGATTGCCATAAGAACGCCATCAATCTGATATCCACATGGACTTAAATCACTTTAACATATGCTAAATAAATAAACATGTACATGCATATATAATTGCCAATGACCAAAAGATAAATCTTCTTCACATTAATGAATATTCATTCTACAACAAGATTATCTATTCGCAGATACACATAAAGATATATGCCTTACTTCTGTATAGAATGAGTCAAGCAAAATTTATGGTCTGATGTTCTTTACAACCCACATCAAGTTCGTTCTTGAATATACTTAAGTAGGGTAGCTAAACATGAACTAAATTTTAAAACATATCTGCACTGGAGTGGTGAATTAATTTTAAAATATTTACTATAAGACATCAACTGGAACTGAAACATATTTTCATTTCGAAAATATTTCAAGCGACACAAAAGACCCTTTCCACACACAATTTCACTTCATCTTTAAGAATTTCACGACCTTGTGCTCAATTTGAGTCTATTCTCTGAGTGTAGGTTGATATATACTATGTTAGCTAAGCTCACACTTTGACCAGTCGCGCGTTACATTCTTGAGTGCATTTCTTGGCAAAGTGCATCGAGATCGAGCAGCAAACATTACAAGTTAATAAAAGTTTTAAGCTTAGACACTGGATTTTTCTTGTCTTGTTGTTGTTGTTATAGTTGTTGTTGCAACTAGTTAGCCCTGCTTGTAGCCGGGTCCATTGCTCCAGTGGGACAGCTCTGATGGGGCTTCATAAATTCGTACTTGAGCGGCCAAGTGTGACGAACGAGATTACAGAAATCTTCTGGAGCAGATCCATTTTTCATAGCCGACAACTTAGCTAGCCAGCAGCGCGCATTCAGCTGTCTTCAAGCAACATACAAATATCTGTGTATCTATAGCTATCTGTGCGTGTGTGTGTGTGTGCAACAAATTGCTCTTGTGTTAGCTATTTGCTGTCATAATAGCTGCTACCTTTTGTACCTTTTTTGCATTGTTGCGGCCATGCTTTGCTGCTCTAGTTATCGCACTTGCTGCTGCTGCTGCTGCTGTTGCTGCTCTTGTTTTCTGCTGTTGTTAGGTCTCTGTAATCGAACATCAAAATGCGAAAATGATATTCTTACTGCCTTGGCCATTGTTGACCAATAACGACAAAAGCCGCAACGAGCAGGCAAAACTGAAGGCAAAACCTATTCAATTATTCTTTGCATATTGAAATCAGACAAAGCGCTGGCAAAACCGAGCGAGGGCTGTTTGTAAACTATGTGGCAGATGGGACAAGGCAAGCTGAGGGAGAGCATAGTTAAGATGAATATCTGTAAGAGTATACATAAACGATAACTAATAGAAACTTAATAATTCAATGAATATACCTATTCATATAAAAATCAATCGAAATATATTATCGATATATGAATATGTTATCTAAATTTATATACAGTAAAATAAAATTTAATAGTTTTGTCTAAACGTTCTTTAACTCATACTCGTGCTCATCTATACTAGTCGATATTTGCTTTATCGATAACTAAGATTCAATTAACAATCGAATGTCAATCGATGTGCTCTACTAATGACATTCCTCAAACAGCTCAAGTTTACCGCAGACCCAGTCAATGCTCTACTCGCAGCTGCTGCACTTTTGAGGCTTCCCCCATGAAGGCATGAAAAAAGATTACATTTTCTTTACAGGTTGACTCATTTACCGCAAGCTTGTTAATAAATGTTTTGCACCCGAAATTACTTGCACAATTTATAGGCATAAATTACAGGCGAACAATCCAAATTATAACCAAAGCCAGAGATAATAAGATACAGAAAATATGTATGTATAGCAAGACAAAAAGCAATTGTCACATAAAAAGTGAGTCTCACGTAACGGCTATAAATACGACAACAATGCCGAGCAGGTTAACGCTGCGTATGAGTTATATTCGGTGTTGTAATGCGGCGCGAAAAATGCGACAGCAACACAACAAGCAACAACAATCAACAAGCAACAACAGCAACAACCACAATAAATAAACTGTAACATATGCAAATGATGATGAGAAGAACCGCTACGATATCGTTTGCTGTTTGCTGTTCGCTGTTCGCTGTTCGCCGTTTGCTGACGACATTCGATGCAGTCCTTGGCTTGCCTCAAATGAATATGCAAAAATGACAGCAGATGGGGGAGAATGGTGCCAGCTCAGTCGCTGACAGGCGATAACGATAACGATAGCAGCGCACGTGCAGAGCACACACAAAAAGGTCATAAGGAAGTCGGCTTAAGCTGACGTAGCAATACTCTGCTTATAGCCCAACTGCTCGATTTAGTTAGGTAAGAGTAAGGGTTTAGTATAGTTTATTAATAATTGATTATTATCGATAGTTTGATTATGGATAATGGCAGTAATGTAGAGTCACTAAGTTAGGTAAGGCTGAAAAAATTAAAGCTGAGCGGCTTTAGGGAGAGTAGTATGTAGGCACAATGGTATTTAAAGAGGTCCAGTAGAGGTATGGGTGCATAGATACGCTCAACACACATACATTTATACATTGAGACACTGGAATATTGGTTTATCGAAACGTTGGTACATTTGGAACACATACATTCCGACAGAGCTACTATGAACATTGGGACATTGAAATATCAATGCATTGGTATACTACTATATATGGGCATATCAGTACAGAAGAACAGAACCATAGTGCCTAGGCCTTATGCCATATAAATTATTGCTGTCTTTACATTTCAGTCTCAATCAATCTTATCCTCCACAGAGTCCTACCAATTTCTATAAAATTCATTTATAGAAAAGCAATTTCATTAATGTCCCTAAAGCACAGATAGCTAGAACCACATTGCTAAACACCTACACACACACACACACACATACATTACACACGTCAAAATAGAGCATAGGAAAATGCAAGCGAGTGTAAAAGTGGAAGCATTCGTAATTGTTTCGAATTTCAGACTCGTTGCCAAAACTCAAGTTGGAAAACGAAACACAGAATAAAAACTGAAAACTTTATCGAGCGTCATTTTGTCATCAAAGCAAGCAGCGAAGCTCGACACGCCCGCACAGGGCGACAATAAAACAAAAAGCAAGCTGCAGCAGCAACAGCACCAACGACAACAGCAGAAGTACCAGCAGCAGCAACAACAGCAGCAACAGACACGTCAACAACATGCGGCGACAACGACAGCGACAACAGCAACCCAACAGCAGCAGCAGCAACTCGCTCATATTGTCAATTGTACAATTCCCAGGCAGCACACACATACACACGGCTACACCCACAATACACACACACACACACTCTCACACACATATGTGGCTTTCAGAAAGTTTTTTAATAAAATTAAATTTAATGCTTCCAAATGCTCAGCGCTTGGTTTGTTCGGTTTCATTTTGCAGCAAATTGCATTACAGACGCCGGCAACAGCAGCAGCAGCAGCAACAACAACAACAGCAAGAAGACGACAAACAACAACAACAACAACGCATGCAAATGAGCTACAAACGCCATGCAATGCATGCATAAAAAATGAAAACGCTTTAAATTGCAGCCTGTAGATGCCGCCAGCCGTCTGCCGCCTGCCGTCTGCCGCATGTTGCATGCCACATGCCGCACGCTGTTGCCACGCTGCCTGACTGCCGGAGTCAAACAGGCCGCAAGCAGCGCTTGGCATTAAATATCCATAAGTTGCGCCTGTTTCACCAAACGCCTTGGCATAGGGCGACATTTTAGCCCGCCCTCGTGCAAATATGATTAAATATTGTAAATGCCAAAGCTATGAACAGTCGCTGCACACACACACACACCAGCCAACAGCAACAACAATGCAACAGCAGAGCAACAACCAGTGCAACATCAGTGAAGTAAGCCAGTTAGCCAGCACCACATTCAAAGCTCAAGAGACGGCGCAATCGGCATTTGTGGCGAGCGAGCGACAAAAACCCACGCCCACAACAGCCTCCCAAAATGTGGGCAGCAAAACAAGATAAGGAAATGGGAGCCAAAGATTGTTGAAAGCGGAATACTCTAGGAAATAGAAGTGGTATACTAGAGGAGAATATATGCTATAGATAGATATGTAATAGTGTGCAGGGTATATGAGAATTAGCGGCGTAAAGTGGGTATATGAAAAGAACTTTTGTTCTGCGTTGATAATAATCGTAATCCCACATGCATTTGTATATCTAGCTTTCCGTTCTATCAGAGTCTAATTCACAGGCAGAAGTATTATCTGATAATTACTACGTATTCCCTCTTTAATTCTTCTTTTTTTCGAGTTCTTATATTCAAATATAATTTCCATTCTTTACTTCTCACATATTCCACCACATATCACTTCTTCAGTCCCCTACATCAGCTAGTCATGGCACCCTCCTTGCAGTGTATTTAAAGTGGTTTGCCACACCTTAAAGCCTTTTGTCGTTTAGCCTATGGCTGGGCACTCTTTTCGTTGCAGTTCGCCAACCGCACAGAGCTGCACGAAGTTCAGGTGGAAACCACAACTAAAATGCCACATGGTAGGGCAGCCTCTACCTGACCTCTCCCCCTCTCTCGCTCTCTCTCCCTGCCAGGACTCAGAGTGCAATTATGTGGCCAAATTGTAACTTGGAGTACGCACATATTCATGGCTTTGGCCAGGTGAAATGGTGAAATGCTGGACTCAGATTCTGTTTGGCATTCGACTTGATTTATTGGCCATTCGATGGCCAGCAAACACCTTGAGGAAAATCACGTAGTGCATATTTTAATTATAACAAGTTTCAATATGGTCTGTAACAGCCAGGTAGGAGTGGGCGTGGCATGAATGAGGGGGGCTACAGACAGACCAAAATGTCGCTGCCACGCGAACCAATGAAAGACCACTAAAAAGTAATTGTAGTTAAATGTCAAAGCGACAATTGTTGCTGCTGTTGCTGTTGTTGCTGGTGTTTCTGTTGCTGTTGTGGTTGTTGTTGTTGTTGTTGTTGCTGCTGTCGTTTTCAACTGAAATGTTCATAAAGTGAATGGCACAAGCAATACAACAGTAACAGACACCACAGCAACAACAACTGAAAGGTGGGCGTCAGGTCGCTTGGTCGCTTGTTATATACCAAATACTCATTACAAGTGTAACAAGCGGGTATGCACAGCGTATGTAAATTTCATGTAACGAACAAAAAAGGAAAGTATATTTAGCGATAGATTTTGCAGCCAAAAATTAATATCGATACACACATAAAGAAGAGGCTATGTCATCATTTGATATATATCTTAATATAATAATCATTAAGACATACTTTCCTCATCTAGACTTTAGCTCTATATAAAACAAACCCCAAAATGTTCTTAAATGACAGAAAAGGCAAAACTATTATTGAATCTAATCCCTTTACACATTCAAAGCAAACACCTAAACCACTTATAGACACTTACAGAGTATTTCCCCGTCCATCATTACGCTCGTTTGGTTTTGGCAATTGGTTCAAGTAATAGAGTGCTGTAGCTAAATGAGGCTTAACTTGCAATGACCACGAACGGACGTTGTTGCTCGCTCGCAGATGGCAGTCGAGCAGAAGACGTAGACAAAGGTAGAACTGGAGAGGTGGAGAGAGGGAGTAAGTAATAAGGGGCCAGAGGACGGAGCAACGGAATTCATATCAACTGAAATTGTGTGACAAATCGACAAATTGCAGGCAATGTCAACGAGGCGGCACAGGTTCGTTACAGACAGGCAGAGTGTGGGGCAGTTGGAGGTCTGTAGACCTGGGCGACAGCTCGGGATCGCAATCTTTGAGCCAGACTAAATATGCTAATTATGCGTTAATAAGCAGCCGTTGCTCTGCCTCGATGGCAACTGCTGTTGCTGTTGCTACCGCTGCTGCTGCTGCTGCTTTACGGGGCGTGACATGCGGGTTGCCTGTGTAACTGTTGCACGTATTTGTTGACTATGTATGGTAGCATACACTTAGGGAATAGGGTATGACTAACTGGAGTGCGCAGATAATTAGAATTTAAGAGCCAGTGTCTTATACGTAAATTCTGAATTTTTTATTGTTAAATCTAATTTCCAAAAATAATTAAAAAATTTTTTTCATGATAAAAATATTCTACACCCTTAGCGAAAAATACAATATAAATTCGCATATAGAATTTATATAGGCTTTAAAAAAAATTTATAAATATTTAATATCAGAGTCTTATTGAGAATAGCTTCATTAACTATTTAGATTATATTGAAAAAGAAATTTTAATCTTAAGGCAATTATTTCAATCTTATAAATTCTTGACTTGCACTGCGAAAAAACAGCCGGAGGCTTGCAATCATTTCGATAATTATTTTTTAGCTATAACTAAACTATTAAGCATAGTAAAAAATAGTAATATTATTTTATTTAAATTTGTTTTTTATACTTAAGTCACAACAGAATTTTTTATAAAAAAAAAAAAAAAAACAAATAAAATGCTTATTTTAATAACTACTAGCGTTGTACTATTAGGCATTAAATTTATTAGCCTGTTTGGCATGCAAAACAAAAATGTATTTCTATATATTCCAAAGCAAGATGCAGTCATTTCTAGGCCAATTGCAATCAAGTTTTTCTGCAAGTGTATTCTGGTACATATATATATAGATTTTTATAAATACATATATATGTAGCTGTATGTACTGTTAGTGGTTGGAGATAATTTGCTGGCCGGTTGGCTCTTTGCCATTTGCCATTTTGCCGCGTTGCGTTGTCGGCCCACAGAATCATTGCGAAAATTTGTTGCCTCGGGCCTTTTTAGCTTTAATTATGAACAATCAGTTGTTGCTCGAGCGCTATAGCTGTTGTATTTGTTATCGATTGTTATTGCTTTGATTTTGTGGTTGTTCTTGTTGCATGTCAATCAAAGGCGCTCAAGTCGTGATTTGATGATTTTGTTGCTGTTGCCTTTTGTTTTTAGCCCATTTGTCAAGCAGAACAGCTTTAAGCCCAACTGTCCTTCAATATGATATCGCAGGCGGGTCGTCGCTGCTCTGACTTTTATAATGCTATGAAATGAAAACAAAGCATTTAATGATACATAAATACATGGCTTACGGCCAGATTTAGGCGTTGAGAGCTATCCAATTGCGGAATCAATCAAATACAAATAAAATTCTTATCGTTATTGTTGCTGCTGCTATTGCTGTTGTTGTTGTTGTTGCTGTTGAATAAACTCATAAAGCTTAATTAAAGATCCAGCCAAAGTTTTTGCTTATTTACTTTTGCCCCGGGGTCGCAGCGAGTTCAACAAGAATCTCAAGCATCTCAAATATCTGTATTTATGTAGTCATATACGTATTTGTATAAATATGTATTTGTATATGCATGCACATATATAATCAAGTCAATTATTGTATCAAGCTTGATATTTGCAATTATTTTTTTAAGCGCTGGCGCCAGACTTCGTTTTGGCCCAAATGCCGTTTGCGCTGGAAGCTCAAGTTTTATTACAACATTTTTTGGTTTGTTTTTTTTTTTTTGGCCACAATAAATTTAACAATGTCACGTTATAAATTCTGCACAGCTCGCTGTTAGCGTTGACTGCTCTTTATTTATATCGTGACTTTGTTTTTAGTTGCTAACTTTTATTGGGATACTCTAAGCCGCTATGCGGAATACCAATTTTCTCAAGGAAAATGTTAGGTTAAATTAAAATTGTGGAAGTCAATAGCTTTATAGATTATTAAAAAGAAGTTTTGATCAGCAATCTGTTGACTATATCAGAGACCTGTATTGGAGTATTTGAATGTACGATTTCTACAGTTTCTGTAAACACGATTTTAGGTCTTTAGGCTTAAGACTTTGGCTTGTTTTCTTTCATTTATCATTCAGTCATTAGGCCCTTGATTCTAATGCCTCATTGAGAGAACTTTTACAATACATAGTTCTTTCTTGGCATTAAACAGCTTCAACTCTATTTCTTCAGCTATCAGTGCATAACATATTCGTCTAGTCTCTGTAAACTTCGTTTTTTTGTTTTGTAGTGGGCTTAAATCAACTCTGATCTTTGCGCTCTCTTCAACTCGCTACTCGCTTTGGCTTTGGCTTTGGCTTTAACTTAATTTATGCAGCGAACTTGTTTCGATTGCTGCTACAACAGTCACTGTTAAATATATATAAATTAATATATATATACAAAAATATATATACATAAAAAATGTAAATATATATATGCATATATTAGTATATACAACAAATTTAAATTTGATTAAATTTTGGTTTCGTTGCGTTTTTTAATTGCATTGGCAATTTCTAATTAAGCTGTTGACCACCAAAAAAAGCACAAATATATGTATATACATGTATATATATATTTAAATATTTGCAACTGGTTGGCGGCGGGGCAGCGCCTCCCTCTCAGTCTTCTGCTTTCTGGCTGTGGCTGTGGCGTTTCAAAATTCATTTTGGCTCAGCGCTTTAGCCATTTACTTTTGCTCAATGCAAACGACTTTTTTTCGTATTTCGTTTTGGCCAAGTCTCTAAAGTCTGAGAAGTTTACATTTTTGCCTTTGTGCGGCGTTTCTTGATTCAGCTACCAGGTTATATATTTATTTGTCTGGCTTAAAGCTTTTCTCTCTCTCTCCCTTGCTCTCTCTTGCTGTGAATAGACGATCGAATTGACAAGTTTTCGAAATCGTTTTAAAGGCTGAATCTTATCGAAGTTGATTTATTTACAAAATTTGTTTATATACAATATATTTCTTTCCCTACGCACTATCTACATCTATTTGCCACTCTATCGCTCTCTCTTCCTCTCGCTCTATTGCTGCTTGGCCAGTTTGCGTAGCTTGGAGACATTGTGTCTCAGTTTTCGTTTGAAGAGCAGCTCCCGATTGACCGCCTTTAGATCCTCCATGCTGCAGCTCTTGATGTTGCGCACCGTCTTCGAGATGAGCTCGTCCGTGATCTCGATCTTGGTGCGGGATAGCCGCAGCAGCCGTCGCTGGCGTCTGGCCAACTCCTCGCGATATAGAAACAGATGATACGAGACGGTGGGTTTCAATTGCTTTTCCAGCTCCATGTCGATATGTTGTTGCTCTGTTGCCTGTTGTTTGCCAAGTGTTGACATAGCAACACGCAGCATGGCTTATATGCCAGCGATCGAAGCTACCTGTCGTGGCCTGGCCGGGTCTACCTGTGCCTGGCGCACCTGAGCGCCCAGGCGCCGGCTGTTTGGCTGGCAGGTCAGGCAACTGTAAATATTTGTGCCAAAATATTTCGTGGCTTAATCCGGCCTAATCCACTTTGGATGCTCGCTAACCGTTTATGCTTACCAGTCATAATATGAACATCATCGCTATGTATATCCATACGCAAACACAGCAGCTGCGCATGCTGCCAAGCATGAACGAACCTGTCGAGTCAGCGAGGGCACCAAAGAGGACGCTCGACGGCTTAGTTAATATGGAAGGAAGTAAAGAATTGTGAGAGGTGAGGAGAGGAGCCGAGGAATTTCGAGAGGCTTAAAACACTTTGAGAGTGTTTAGATGGAATTACTGCATCCAGAGATTTCATTCAGAAGTGTTGCTTAATTGTTAATATTTTATAATATTATTATTACTATTATTAGAAAGTATTGTCAACTGATCATATATTTATATGCCTTATAAATCAAGCAACAATGAAATCATATATAAAGCTTACTTCATTCAACGGGTATTCAGCTTAAACATAACATCACATCTTCCCATTGTATATTCTGTCTCTCTCTTTCTCTCAACATCTTTCTGGCGCAACTTCTTTGTAATTCGGTTAAGTTTTCTCTGTTTCCTTTTGTGAACATGTCACCACACATATATTTCCATGTGCTGCATTTTCTGGCGAGTCATTAGCATAGCTGCAGTCAACAAAATGTTCGAGAACTTGCACAGAATATTGGTTGAAAAATTCCTCTTGCCCTTCTTGCACTTAACAACTTCCAGGTAATTCATTAAGGCTTGCTTCATAATGAAATGTGCAAGCGGCCAGAGGCGACAGTGCAGAGGTCAGTGGGCAGCGAGCAGAGGGCAAATGGCATCGGACAGAGCAAAAGAGAGGGAGATGGAGAGTAAGAGCGAGAGCATACTGTATGGCATTTGGTTTGTCAGGTCACAAATGGCATAATCCTTTTATAATTGCGTCCAGTAGCGAGAATGTAGAAAAACAAAAGGATTTCGTAGCCAGGATTAAGAACTTGGGAAAGACCACGCGCCGGCTTAGGCAAATGCGTCGCATCAGCGTTTTATGAGCGGTTGACCGGCCGGTTGACCCGGAGGCAAAACACGAGAGAGGGCAGGGCGATGCGCAGTGCGTACACGTTTCGTTGCTGTGCAGGTAGGCAAAGGTCAAAGCCAAAGGCTAGCGGCTGTCTGCCGATGCAGGCGGCGGTAGGCAGCCGCTGCTCTTGACAGCTCGCAGACAGCTTCCAATTCAACGCGCTCCACACTCCGGCTCAATGGAAACAAGTTGGTTTGTGCATTCAAAAGTTATCGCTCGGACAATCACAATTATAATCAAGTCAACAACAACAACAAAAATCATTGTTGATTAAGCAACGTTACGCCTGCAGCGCTGCTGCTGCCTCCGCTGCTGCTGCTCTTTTCATAGATTTTCATGGATTTTCATTTACATTATTGGGGATTTGTGTGCTTTTTTTGGGTCATTCATCGTCTTCATCGTCCACCGCTGCGCCTCGCCTCGAGCGCCCCGCATTTAGCACCATCTCAAAAAATAAACCCAAGCAGAGCAGAGCAGAGCAGAGCGTCTTATAATATTTGTATTTGTGCAGACATATGGGCCCTAACAAGGGACAGCGCTGCGGACAGCACTCGATGGAGCCCATTAGCATAGCTTAACTGTATGAGACAATATTTAACTGCTAATTGAAGAAACTCAAATACTCTAACCAACATATTCGTAAATAGATGATGGTAAATATGTTTTGGTATCATTAAAGCAGAGTTTGGCATGGAAAAAAGACATATTTGCCTATGGATGATGGTAAATATTTTTGGCAAAAATGAAGTAGAGCTTGACATGGAGAGAGCTGGGCTTATATATATGTAAAAAAAAATATTTAAATATATTTTTCGATACTAAAGCAGCTTAAATAGAATACAAATACATAAATCAATTTACTTTATCAATTGTTTCAGTCTTAGACACTCTAATATCTTACTTTAAGTGCAAGCTCTCTCCCTCCTATAGTTTTGCCTCTCCTAAACCCTATATATTTCTATAAATCAACTAACTCACCACATCAAACTCTTGTTAATCTAAAATGCAGTCAACTCAATTATAAAGCCTAGCAAGCCCGCCCTGAAGGGCATTCCAGGTATTAAAAATATATATTTAAACGTTTAAGCGCCCTACTCGAACTTTCACTCCGAAGTGCTTAGTGTGCTCTATATATGTATATATATACATATATATATATGCATTACATTGTTATAATTGTTATTGTTGTTACGGTTAACGTTGCTCGCGTTGCTGTTATTGTAGGCTTAATGCAGCTGAGCATATTTGAAAAGAATTTTGACAAGTCGCAGCGCTTAGCGCTTGAAGTGAAAGACAAACAATGAAGCAGCAGGAATTTTCACTTTTCTTTTTCCATTTTTATCCATTTTATTGTGCTTCATATAAATTTCGGCAAACATTTTAACATAATTAAGTAGAAATTTAGTTAATATGCGCATTTAGAGCAGTCTGCAGTCTGCAGCTCTGTCGGCAATCCACAGCTCAATTAAATTAAGTGAAAATTATAATCGTGCGCTAAAGTAAATTTTAATTTCGATGGGGCCGAGCCGCAGTGGGCTGGCATCTGGGGGGAATGAAGTGGATTAGACAGGCAATGCTTGGACTACATTTTGAGAAATTCTCGTTCATAAATAAATATTTAATAAGCACTTCCTAGTGCGAGGGTCAAGCGCGTTGCGAATAAATTCTGTAAACTGCATAAATAGGATTTCTGCGAAACAAATTTAAGCGCATTTATTAGGCCATGGGCAAAGTGCCAAGAGGCGGGCATCAAGCTAATAAGAGTTAAGACCATTCTGAAGGGGCATGAAAAATATTTACAAAAATTAAATTGCTGCGAATGGAGAAATGAATTTTAAATAAATTTGATATACTAAAGGATGATTTTTTAGGAATATCAAATGATATAAAAAAAATTTACAAAAATAATGCATAAATGTAAAAGAAGCTAATTTTAATTTATATATGAATATTCATATGCTGAGAGTCAAATTCAGGCTACCTGCTGCTTCCTCACTTAAAATTTAAAGTCCTTACATGAAGCCAAAAGTTTCCTTTCTAGAACGTTCCTTTAATAATTATCAAACATCCTCCCACAATGCAACTAGGCAGGGTATTTGCTAGTTGTTCAACTCAAACACGTTCACTTTTATGCTTCACTTCTGTGTATTTTAAAAGCCGTGAATTTTGTAACAGAGAGCGTGAGAGAGAGAGAGAGAGAGAGAGAGAGAGACAGCGAGATAGACTCATGTATTTATGCAAAGGTCAAGCCATAAATTTGTTGCTGCTGTGCAATAAACAAATCAAAAGCAACCCACACCCACACATCGGCACACACACACGCACAAACACCAGCTTTGCGATTGCTGTCGAAACATTTAACAAGATTTGTAAGAGACGAAAAATTGGGTTTTGCCCAGGCTAACAACAAGACGAAAGCCACAGAATTTATTTTTGTTCAGTTTGCACGAATCACAGGTAATTACGCGAACAGGTCAACAGGTAACGAAATCACCGCTACACATATAAATAATCCTGGTAAAGTACCAAAGGACATCATTCACAGCTCAGCCTGCCTAGCAGCGACAGCAACAGTCCCGACAGTTGACGAGCAGCTCGCAATTATGGAAAGCCAAAAGAATCACAGCCACAATCATCGTCGCGGTGCTCGTCCCAGCGTTGGCTACTTGCTCTTTCAGTATCAGAGCGAATTGACGCGCCGGCATGCGGAACCGACGCGGCTCTCCCGCTGCAAGATACACATTATCGACGGCCTCGTCTCACGTACGATACGACAGCTGAAGCACTGCAGCGTCGAGGAGCTGCAGGCCTGCAAGCGGGAGCTCGTCTACAAGGAGCAGCTGCGGAACGAGCTGCGCAGCATGCGACGCAAAAAGAACAGCAGTACCAAATCCACTTCCACTTCCACTTCCGGTTCCAGTTCCAGTTCCAGCTTGAGCAGCAGTTCCGCCTCTGCCACATCGCCTGTGAAGGCTCCCACTACCCCACCAAAGCCGCGCAGCTCACACACCAAAAAGGTCGTGATCTTTGGGCCCGAAATCTTTGTCTAACAAATTCATTTCAAATTCTTCATATTTTATGTTTAAGTGAGTTTCGTAATTAAGTTCTGCTTTAAGTTCTAGTTCTAATATTTTGTACTTAATTGTTGACGATTAAAAATCAAAGAATTTTGAGTTACAAATGGAAAAACAATATTTTTTACAATTGCAAAATGGGAAGGGAATAATAATAGGCATCTTTAAAAAAAATCTGTCAAGAAATTAATAAATGCTTTAATAATACCTTCAAAGACCCTTAAATTTCCTCTTGTCTTTAAGAAATTTATACCTTAACCTACCCTTACCCTATTCACTTTCCCGCATTGTCTAGTAATTTCATTAAAATCCCATTTCCACTGCCATGCAACAATACTCTCTACTGGAGCATGCGCCAAATGTCAATAAGTAGCACTCTCTGTTTTGTTGTAGGAGTGGAAATTCCTGTTCTAAAAGCCAGTTTCGTCTAGTCTAAACTAACTAACCAACCCAAAGCAGAAAAACTAAAAAGCAAAGCAAAAAAAATGTGTGCCGCACAGCCAAATGCCAGACAGACTAGTGCAAAGAGTTCCCACGAAGAATGAGTCGCAGCCTCTGCTTAGTAAAAAACTAAAAAATAAAAACAAAAATTGGCCAGCTTCAGCTTGAACCAACGGCGACCAATCGAGGCGGCCCGCAGACAGCAAAGAATGCGGCTTAAAGTTCAATCGTGCAGCAACAAGTGTTGTTGTAGTTGTTGCTGTTGTATTTTTTGTCGGTTGCAAGAGACCACAATATGAAAATCGATTCAAGCAAACCAAACTGACAATCAAACGAAACTCCAACTGGGTATTCATTTTGGGAAAATTATGATGCTCTGACTGAATGAATGCGATATGCAAATCAAATCGTCTTCCAAAAAAAAACGAAAAAGAAATGTATTAATGGAATATATTAGACTGGGCAATGGAGAGAAAATGCGAGAGAAAATAGAGATCTCGACTTCAGTATTGACAATTTGAAAAGAGTTAAGCTGCAGTTACAGCTATGGCTGGTTCTTCTACTCGTTCTTCCTGTAGCGCCGCGTGTCAATTAAATAATCGAACTGTTATATCCAGTTGAGCTACAGTTAACGCACGCTAAGTGGAGCAGCCAAGCATTGCAGTTGACAATTCTTTTGATATGTAAAAGATATTTAAACTCGAATTTTTCTTTAAAAACAAAAAAAAAAAAAAAAAAAAATTTATATGTATATAAAAAATTAAAACAAAAATTTTAAATTATCAAAAAATACATATTATAAATTATAAGACAACTTAACAATAAAAGTTGAATTAAATATATATAACAACATTTTTTTCTAAGCAATATAAAATTTAAAATCAAAAATAAGAGAGTATTAAAATTTGGGACCATATTAAAATTTATATAAAATTATTTTTAATATATTTTATGAAAAGACTACTTTATTATCCACATTTCGCATTTTCCTAAACCTTTCCTTAAAATATAAGCTTTACGAACGAATATGCACAAGAATTCTTTTGTTTTTATTTATTTATTTTTTTTTTCTATTTTACTGTAGTATTTCCTGTAGTTGCAGCTCTAGTTGCTATGCATAAACATAAATTCATCTCTCTCTGTTGGCATTTACATACCTCTTTTATTTAAGTTTCATGTATTATTCCGCTAGTTGATGCTGAATACTGTTGCTATTGTTGCTCTGGCTGCTGCTGCTGTTGTTGTTGTTGTTGTTGTTGTTGCTGTGTTAGCTGTGAAAATTGGTTGCTTTCTATTTGAGCTTGTATTCTGTAAATATTTATTTGTATTTTGTGCAGACAGTGGAATTATGAACACAATGTTAATAACTTGGCAAACAGAACTTGTGCCGTTTTTTTTCTTTCAATTTTTTTTGAACACTTTTTTCGAGCACTTTTTAAGTGAAATTTTGCTGCACTTTTTTATTGCCTTTCTTAGCACGCGCGAGAACAACAACAACAATTGGTAATAATAATTTTTGAAGGCGAACCGAACTGATCGGATCGGAACGGAACTGCACGCGCAGTGCAAAGCAGACGCGACGTCAATTGGAGGCGAAAACAAGACGAAAGCCCGAAAATGCAAATGGTAACACGCACACAGGCACAGCGCCACACGCACACACGCGTTGATAAACAAAAAAATGCAAAGAGGCGACGCTTTAAATTTTCTTTCTATATATTGCTTTTTCTTCTCTTTTCATTTCTTGCTTTGTTGTTGCTTGTAAAACGTTCGTTCTTCGGCGAAGAAGAAGACGCTACGCAGCGAGTTGTAAAACGAGAGATGCCCGCGATCAGACCGTTAAGCGCGGACAGTTCACTGACGAATGGCCAAAGTTTTCGGCTGCAGCTGAGCGCCAGCTTAGTTGTTCGAAAACGAGTTCGAAAGTGTCGCAGCTCGAAAGAGCGCCAAAGAGCGAGAGAGCTTCGCAGAGAGCGCACGTCAATGATCTCAGGTTTGTGACTAGAGTCTTTCGTTTAGAATTTTTTTTCTCGCTCAGCATTTGATTTATTGTTTAACAATAACTGTTTATTGCATTGTGCGTTTTAGGTAGTTTTTTTCGTGCCTGTTATTTTTTTTTCTCTTCATCTTCTTTTTTTGGGCAGCATCAGCGGCCTTTACAGTGAAGCCAGACAAAACGGAAAACCGGAATGGATTGACACACATTTAACAGCGTTTGTTGTTGTTCTATCGTTGGCTTTGTGTATTATTGTATTATTTATATGTGATGACAGTAGCTGAATAAATTTCAATACATATGCATATATATGGAATTTATCATTTACAGTTGATCAAACAAAGCTGTGATGAAGCTAAGGCTAACATAGAAATATTTCTGTAATACTAATACAAGTAGCTAAATTGCAAATTAACCTACAAAATCTTAATAATTTTTGTAGAACTTCATTTTTCTCCAATTTTGTTTGTTTCTTTAACATGTTTCTATTTCGATGACCTGTGCTGTGCACTTAGCTTTCGCTGCGCTCTCGCTGTATACTTTTACTCTCTAACTGAGCGCTGCTCTCACTCTCTGACAACTCTTCTTCTACGCTACCTTCTTCTTCTTGTTGTTGCTTACTCTCTCATAGTTTGCTCTGTTTACTTCGGCAATTGCCGCATTAAGTTTTTCGTGACGCTGTCGTCGTTTTATTGCTGTTTTCAGGTTTTAGTCTACCCAATGACTTCTTAACGGTTCGCCACTTAATGCTTCGCTTTTTTCGTTTGTACTTTTCGCAGTCGCTTTTTGTCGCTCACACGCTGTCCCCCTCTTGCGCTTACCCTCTCTCTCTCTCTCACACACTTTTGAATTGCAGCTGTTATTGTCATTTTGCTTTTCAGCTACAGCTTTAGCAGAGCTCTGCGGTTTTCCTGCGCTTCTGCTGCTACGATTACATCCCTCTCTCTCGCTCTCTCTCTCTCTCTCTCTCTGTATCTTCCTTGCTTATCACACAGATCTTGTTGTCAACATTCGCTGTTGTTGTGCCTTTGCTTTTTTCTTCTTTTATAAATTTTTCACGTTGCATTTTTCCTGGCCACGCTTGTAGGGCTGCCGTCTCGGCGCTTCGCCTGCTGACCGCAAAAGCCAGCTGCCGATATGATCTGATTTATAGACGCAAGTAGTTGAAGCCGGCTCGTTGTCATTTGCTCAAATATTTATTTAAAATTTTCACAATTGGCAGTTGTTACAGTTGCTGTTGCTGGCCCACTTTTACTCGACTGCCTGATTTCCTCCGATCTGATAAGTTATTAAATGGAGCTCAGAAGTACGCAATGAATTTGAATTGTGATTAGACGGCACCCAGGCTACCCAGCCTTTCATTTTATAAGATTTAATTGTCATAAGATCAATTTGCTTTTTACTCAGTTGAATTCAGATTTTCTATTCCCCCTTTTATTTATATGAACATCCAATTTATTTCCTGCCTGAAAGTAGGCAACACATATTTGCTATTCCTTAGCTGAGACGCAAACCACTTAACATAATTGCCATCAACTGCAACCCGTCATTCTCTCTCTCTCGCTCCCACTCACTTGCATAATTGGATTTGTTTTTTGCGCTGAATGGAAGTATGCAATTGATTTTGGCAGCGCTTAGCTGATACACACACCATTTACCACTAATTAGTCGACATTTTCCACTGCTGCGTGCGATTTTTGTTTGATCCATGCGAAAATCAACAACGTTGCAAGTTGTTATTGGCCGAGTCTTGGTTGTTGGCTTTCGTTGCGTGTTGCTCTGCTGCCGCATGAGTTCTTAATTAGCCCGCAATGAGTTGCCAATATGCTATTTGGCAAGTACATATTCTCCCTCTACTGCTGACATCACAAATTTGTGTTTTTGTTTTTTTTTTTTTGGCGATGTCTAATTACTTGCCACGCCCCCCGGGGCCCAGCCACCTTGCTCCAGTTTTTGCTTAAAATGCTATTGTGGCTTGTACCTTCGTCTAATTGCAAATGCGAACGCTTTTCATCTAATGCAAAAACTCCGATAATGAGCCCAGTCGACTGCGCCTTGTTAATTTGTGGAGTGTGTGTGTGGGCGCGTAGGACGTTCGAGGGGGGCGGCGTGGCAGCCAAAGTTCAATAATTAACCAACATGTGCGGAAAATTATATGGCCACGATAATTGATCTGTTGTGTGTTGGTGTTGCCGCAGCGTTAACTGCCACAATTAAATTCAATGCTGCACGGACCTAAATATGACAGGCGAAACAGTCAACTGACCTAAAGAGAATATCTCTTGGATTGCCTAATTGTTTTGGCAACTATTAAAGATAGGACGAAGATTAAATTCATCTCTGTATCTACTTCGAGTGTTCTCCTATCTTTTTCTTCTTCTTCTTTATCATCATTATCTTCTTCTTCTTACCTTTCGCTCTGAATTTCTGATTCTCTCTCTGTCACTCTCTAACAGACATACGTCTCCGTATCAGAATCTCTATCTCTCTCACGCTCTCTGCCTCTATCTATAAGTATCAATCTCCCTTTCTCTCTCTCTCTCTCTCACTCTGCCCCTATCTATCAATCTCTCTCTCTCTCTCTCTCTTTCGCTCTAGGTCTTCTTCTCTAGGTCTCTCTCTCCTTCTATATTCCACCCAATTATAATTGTTTATATAATATATAAAGCTCAGCTCAACTATTCCTATCCACCTATCCCATCCATAGCTGCCTCTAGTTCTCCATAGTCGAGTCAATTACTGGCCAATTTTACCAGCAGACTTCAAATAATTTCGAATTGTTTCTCGAGTAAAGTTTTAACACTCATAGCACACATACACAGAGATAGCAAACTTATTGAAAAATCTGATCGAAATTCCCAATTGTTTAACCTACATGATCTCCGATCATGGGCGTGCACACCGTAGACGGTAAAACTATACCAAATTATATGAAATATGTGCTCGGAGGCACCGCTGGCATGATGGCCTCGGTTATAGTCCAGCCGCTGGATCTGGTTAAGACGCGAATGCAAGTGGCCGGCGCATCGGGAAAGAAGGAGTACAAAAGCTCCTTCGACTGCATTGCCAAGGTGTTCCAGTCCGAGGGCTTTCTGGCATTCTACAATGGCATCAGCGCCGGACTGTTGCGGCAGGCGACGTACACGACGACCCGCATGGGTGTCTATCAAATGGAGGTGGAGTACTATCAGAATACGTACCAAAAGCCGCCCAATGTGCTCTCCAGCATGGCCATGGGCGTCGTTGCGGGCGCTTGCGGCGCTGTTGTCGGCAATCCGGCCGAGGTCTCGCTCATCCGCATGATGGCCGACAATCGACTGCCCGAGGATCAGCGGCGTAAATACAAGAATGTCGGCGATGCAGTTCTGCGGATAATACGCGAGGAGGGCGTCTTCGCCCTGTGGCGTGGCTGTGCACCGACAGTGGCGCGAGCGATGATCGTGAATATGGTGCAGCTGGCATCGTATTCACAGTTCAAGCTCCTCTTCAAGAGCTACTTGAATGAGGGCCTTGGCCTGCACATTGCGTCCAGCATGTGCTCCGGCCTGTTGACCACCATTGCCTCGATGCCCATGGACATGGCCAAGACGCGCATACAGAACATGAAGATCAAGGATGGCAAACGCGAGTACAAGGGCACCCTGGACGTCATCATGAGTGTGATACGCAACGAGGGCGTATTCTCGCTGTGGAAGGGCTTCACGCCCTACCTCTGCCGTCTGGGCCCGCACACGGTGTTTGCCTTCGTCTTCCTCGAGCAGCTGAACGCGGCATACTTCAAATACGTTTTGGGTGTTGAAAGCAAGCAACCGGGTCTGTGATTAAATTAAATTTGACTGTACATCTCAATAGCCTTGTGCCTTTGATATTCGTAATATAGACGTATATACGATATATTTTTATTTGTTTGAATCAATAAATTTAATATGTTACTTAGTTTTTGATTTAGTTAGAAGCAAGGCATGGTAGAGATGTAGAATTAAATTGAACGAACGACTAAAGTTTTTTATATTTATTTATTTATTATTATTATTTTTTTTTTTTTCCAAAAATAGAGTAGTCAAAGTTCCCAGATAGCTATATTATGTAGAATTAATTTTTATGTAGTACTACCTCCTATAAAAACCCTTAAACATTAGCCAAAGTGAGATCGAAATGCATTTTCATCCAACTCCAGCTCATATCGCATGCAACTCCCACACTTATCGCATGCGATACCTTAGTTTTATCGACTCACACACACTGACATTTCTCTCTCTCTTTCTCACACTCTTTCTCTCAGTCACTTGCGTTTGTGTGTGTTTAGATCGAGTGCGAGGTCTTATCAGTCGAACAGTTCAGTTTCATTCAGTTGGGCTTGTGCAGCTCGATCGTGCGGTTCGGTTTGTGTGTGGCGCCTGGCAGCAACAAGGAGAGATACAAAAAAAAAAATTTGCTGGCCAAATTGATGGCACTTAAGCTGCGGCTAGTCCACATTTGTCGTGATCTTTCAAGTGAGCAGCATGAATCAACCGGCGGCTCGAGCGTTGCGGAAGTGTTAATTTAAAGCCCAAATAAGGCATAAATCAGTGTTATATATATATCCCATGCACATAGTATGGTATATCTTTCTCTCTCTACTCCATATCGAGTGCTGAATCTGTGCCTTGAATCGCTGTCGTGTTAGCTGTGTAGCTCACATAATTCACAAATTGATAAATTTATAATTAAGTGCAATTAAATTTATTGTGTGTGGAGATAACATTGTAAATTCTTTCAACGGATATTGATATACTGACGTGACGCGCCTCTGGGTCTGAGGTAAGTTTTCAGCTTCTACTCTACTATCTCTAGTATGAATTATGACAGCCACTCAAGTAGTTAAATTGATTAGTTTAACTCATTCCACAAACAGATCTATTGATTGATTAGTATTCGATTTTTTTTTATTTTATTTTTTTTTTTTTGAGTGTCCATAAAGTTGAATGACTGTAGCAATGCATATATGGTTGTATATATTTATTATAGTATATGCCATAAAATATGAGTGATTGCATTGTAAATTCACATTTAAATACATCTAGCATTCGCATTATGCAACCCGTTTAACAGCAGCTGTTAGAGCGTAAATAATAGCTCACAACAAACTGACAAATAGCAGCTGTCTATCCCTCTTAACGGGCATTCTTGACACTTCGATTAACGTTCTCTATAGTTTTTTCTCACCATAATAGAAAAAAAAAAAACACTGCCTCTTGCCTGACAACAATTCAATTATTTACTTAGACTATTTGGCTCCATTTGATAATAAGAAAAGCTCTGTCAGTGACGCCTAAAACACTGGAGACTATTTGCCCATAGATAATGCTCAAGATTAGAAGAACTTTGATAAGTTCAATTTAAAGAGACTTTTTTGCAATGCTCTCACGGCTGGCTAAGTGCACTATGGAAAATATTGAGCATTGAAGTCAGCTGTGAAAATAAATAAAATATATATTTTTATAACAGTTAAATAACAATTTTTTTCAAAGCCTTCCGCACTCAATGGAATACGATTTTTTCCATACAAATTTCAATTGCCAATGCTAAAATGTTAAATTAAATTTTTTAATAAATATTTTAACCCTTTCAAATATTTTTTATTATTATTTAAAATATTTATCCTATTGAATTGTTCAGCATTTATGCAATTAAAAACTGATTTTAACTTCAATAAGAGCATTGGCTAGTCGTTCTTTTCGGCTTCTTCACTTTTCTTTTCTTTATTATTAACAAACATTTGCTATAACAAGCAATTAGGCTATTTTTTTGTTGTTTACATATGACTTATCCGAATACAAATTCAAGCAAGATCTCTATCTATATCAGCTTCTGGTGTTGCTATCAGCTGACTCGATTAAAATGGAGAGCGTGGCAAGCAAAGCTAAGCAAACAAATGGATAGTTAGAAGTAAAAATAGTTGAAAAACTGAATCTGAATGACATGGTGAATGTATTATTTATGCATTATATATAACTTTAGCTGAAGTCATGACACAAATCTGTTTCTATTAAAAAACTGATGCCAGTCCAGATATGTTCTGTATTGGGAAAATACATAAATCATTCATGTTTTCACTTAATTCACATTTGACTTGACAAATTGGCAAATGCAATTTTAATTGCACTGAAAATCCAATTTAATATCAATCACATTTTGTATTGGCTATCGGGCATGGGAAAATCCATTTTAGTTTTTACAACAATTGACACAGTTTTTACAACGAAATGAAGCATAATTAACATTTCAACAAATCGTCTAGTCTTCTAATTAGCTGAGCTGTCGCTCTCTGTAAACACAGAGGCAAACGCCTATGTCCCTCTATCTGTCTCTGTCTCTTTCCCTGTCACTGTCTCTGTCTCTGTTTACAATTGCTACTAAATAATAATAAATAATAGATGCTAATCATGGTAGCCACGTGCTACGATTTGTTGATAATTTCAATAGAATTGCAAATCAAATTAAACTATATTTACCTGTTTTATATACACATTATATATGTGTATATTATATTTAATATATATATTTGTAATTCAGGTGAAATGAAGCTCATCTAATTCAGTGAATTCAATTGTTTAGCGCATTTAAGCAGCTGTCAATTGTCAGTGTAAACTGAAAAAAAAAAACAAGGCCAAAATATGCATAGCTAGGTGTTGAGTCTAGATATTGTAGATACAATGTACGCGATTAGAATTGCACGACTGCAAGATGCCCTACATAACTTTGTTAGAAGTATATATGTATTTTATAAAATATTTTTTATAGAACTGAATTTGCTCTAAGCTAGAATTTTAGTCAAGAAACTGACTTGATTAAACAAAAAAAGTATAGAGTAAAGTGTAAGTGTTGGACTCAAAGATACCCTATTTTGTTATTATTTATTTAGTTTTCCAATTGACTAGATTATGCACATTTTTAATAGATATTTCTATCAACAAATTTAAAATATAAACATCAAACTTTGTTTGCCTAAAGCTGATGCCAAATAAGCTAGAATGCTGAACTTGAATATACCCTTTAAAAATGTCTTTTTATTGCTTAATTTTGTATACAAATATTTGTTTAATTATCTTGAGTTCATAATGAATACGAGGTAGCTTCAATTCGATTTTTTTTCTAGATGGCTTTCACATTGGGTTTTGTGCTAAATTTTAAGTAAAGAGTGACAGCCGCAGCTTGTGAGACAAACAAACCGCACGTGATCTCAGCTCGGATGCTGCCAGTCTGTCTAAGCTGTGGTTGTTGCTCTTGTTGTCATTTGAATTATTGTTGCTGTTGGATTTTTATTTTGTATCATTCAGTGTGGCAAATGTAAACGCCAACTGGTTTAATGCACACCTATTTCAGTCAGACGCTTTGCGGTTTAATCACATGACAAAAGGCAACGCATAATTAAATTATTCAAATAATATCATATTGTTTATGTATTAAATTTATATATATATGTATATTGTTTATGTGTATGTATATAAAATGCAATTAACTAATAACATTAATAATAATAAAATTTTAAAGCCAAATTAAAGCAACAAAATGTTGCTTCGCAATGCGTTCAATGAGTTATGCAGCGGTAATTTTTCTGTTATTGGTCTGGGGCACGCAAGCCGGCCGGTCGGCACAGCTCAGCGCGGTCGCTGCTCAGGGTCAAAGGTCAAGCGTCAAGCGTCCGTCATATTTCACTCGGTAAGCCAGGCAAACGTTTGCTGCGATGTGCACGCAGATAAGCAAACACGATGTCGCAATTGTCACTCAAGCCGAATCATCGCGAAGATACAGTTCGAGATATGTACATCTCCAGATACAGATACATTCACAAATTGAACTACAGATACGACATTATCATTGCCAGATGCGTGCTCGTGCATGGCCACAATTTGTCGACAGCTGCGAAGCTGCAATTTTCGAATTAAGACAATTGCGCCATGATTTACAAAAGTTCTAAGACGGCAACAAAAAAACGAAAAAAAAAAGATATAGAAGCAGCTGCTATCACGCCCACTGCCCGTCACGCCCACAGCTAGTGTGGCCAAGGGGCAAATCAATGCCAAAAGTAATGCAAATTTCTAAAATTCCTATTCTGCTGCGTCTTCTTCATCTCTCATTCTTTTCGCTTTGCCCCGAAAATAAATTGAATTTTCAATGAGCTACACGGCAAGAAAGAAAGGGGTGCAAAGCCGCAACGCCCGTACAAATGTCATCAAATATTTACATAAGGCCGGGAGCCAGCATCAAATAAATCACAACAGCTAAGCTGAGTCGAGTTGAGTGAAAAGCGTCAGTGAGTTTCGCTGTCTTTTGTTAGGGAATCAGAGCTGTAAAACATACTGATATCATACAGATATGATACACTGGCAAAAATAGGAAGTTGTTTATAGTAGAATAGTGAAGTAATTTTAAAAGTCTTGGAGGTAGCTTTAGCCTTTTAGTTTGGGCTTAATTAACAAAGTTAATCCTGGTTTATCCGATGATATCAGACGAGAGCATATACATATATATATTCAAATATATTATATACTCTTAGCTCTCGCTTAAGTATTTTAGATTAAGGTGAGCTAAGAGTCAATCATTTCATTGACGGACTGAATTAGTTTGAGCTTACATTTATTTGACCCTGAACTTGTCTTATTAATTGATTTATATTATGCAAATTTTAAAGAAATTAATTTTGGCATTATTCTAAACTCATTATATATGTATATAGATGACGTATTTATACTTGATTAATTGACTGACTGGCTAGATCTTATCGCATAGTAATCATCTTAGGAGCTAGAAGGTAGTAAATTTACCTAGAACTTAAAGCAATTCACATCTTAAAAGAAAAATATGTTATATATTGTATAAGTATTTAGTTTTTTTGCAGATTAAAGTTCAATTGTTTATCAGTGCTAAATTCTATAATAATGAAAAATAGATATTATGCTAAATAAGATCCCAAAAAAGCAAAGTCATGTTTTAAAGACATGACTTCAAACTCAAAAGATAGTTTATAGCTAAATTCGTAGCTCACATAAGTGCATCTGGTATTAGGTGAAGGCACTACACATAAATACTACCTGAATAGTATTATATCTACTATATCTGCACCTTGTTTAAGAGATAGTCTGTCAGTTAGGCTTTACTTAGACCTACACAGATGCTCTATAAATTCAAAATCATGCACATATTGCATACACACACATACGCTGACACATTCATACATATAGATACACATCTATTAGTAACCTCTCAATGATATGTCTCAGACTTTGGCTCAGCCGCAGCTATCACTGGCAATTTTCCAATTGACGCCTATTACGGTTAATCGTAGCAGTGACCCAAGTCCAGACGTACCTAAACTAATAATGTGTGTGCACATACAGTTTAAAGGCTAAGCCGCAGCACAATCCCAGCTACACCACCATATATATCACCCATGAGCAGTGTGTGTGTGTGTGCGTGCGTGTGTATGTGTGTGACCACAAAACAGCGCTGTCTACTCCATGTATAAATGAGCTGCTCGATGGAACTTGAGCATGGAAATTGTGGGTGTATATGCGTGTTGCTTTAGCTACTCTTATTGTTGTTGTTGTTGTTATTGTTATGTATATTGTTGCTACTTGGCACGCTAACTAGCTATGTCGCTGTCGGCGTCGCTGCGTCGCTGTGTCGTTGCTGCCGCTGCGGCTGTACGCTTTAAGCTAAACATTTGCGTTGGCTTTAGTCGCACCGCGTAGGTCAAAGCAAGTGGATTAAATGCAAATGCCTACAGTCAGAAAAGAGAAAAGAAAAGCGAGTGTGAATGCCCGTTTCGAGGGTGTCGTAGTTGAAAAGCAGTGCTCGTTATTCTCGACAAGCAATTAGCACTAAAAGGTTCAATGCCGCCTCAAAGGATTCAATGAAGCAGCTAAAGCAACGGCAACGGCAACGGCTACGGCTGCAGACATTGCGTATACGTCACGTTGGCCAGCCAACCAGTCACCCAGTCAGCCAGTCAGCTGATTCGTTTAATCAAGCGACTTTTATGGGCATAAGAGTCCGTGTCCTGTGTGAGACAGTGTGAGAGGGAAAGGAAAACATTGACAGTGCTCAATTGTGTCTGATTTTCACGCAAATGTAAGCCTCGACTTTGGCTCTGTTTTTCGGTTTGATTTCGTTTCGTTTGTGTTTCGTGACTTGAGTAAAAGGCAAAAGTTGATTCATCAGCCGCAGGATACACACACAGACACAGACACTGTGCTGCTGCTTTCGTATGCGTCAGCAGAAAATAAAATAGTGAAAATATAAAACGCAATACTACTGCAACGGTATATCCTTGAAGTTCTCACACACAGCACAGAGCGTGTGCACACATTGACCTCGTTTTGGGCCCGCCACCCGCCTGCCCGCCCACCCGCCTACCCCTTTCATTTTGAGTGTGTATGCTGGCTGCGTGTTCAATGTGTCTACGTGTGTGTTTGCACAAGTTTCCTTTTTCTGTGGTGCGCTATAATGATTTAAGCGTGTTAGTGTGTTAAATACAACCACACACACACATGGAGAGTCATATCGTATCAGTTAGGCACAGGAAGTGACTTAAATCAATAAGCTGGCATATCATCAGTTCAACAGTTAAACAGTTCAAACAGGATAAAGCAAAAACACAATTTTCCATTCACTTTAATTTATATAAATTGCAAGTAATTAAACCATTTCCAGTCACTTAATAAAAAAAGTAAATAAAATGAAAATTAAAAAAAAATACAAATATCTATATATTTGTGTGTATATAAACAACATATTCAATTGAATTAACATATATTTATAAATATCCATGAAACGTGCAAAAGAATATAGTGAGCATTAATATGGAATTTCGTTTGTCAGCTGCAAAATTAGCTCGAAAATATGCAAATAAATTACAAATTTTGCATGCGCAATTTTTCGGCTAATAAAAACGAAATAAATATTTAAAATACAATACATATCAATACTACATATATTTAATAGTAAAGTAAAGGCTTTTGATCAAAAACCACTCAAAGGGAAAGTCAAAATAAATCTAAATAATAAAGTTATTTTTACAGCTAGTGTGCATAAATTATATATGTGGAAATCGATATTGAAACAAAATTACATGCGAAAATAATTATTTAAAAATTATCTACGGAATAATATATAATATAGATATATAACAATATTTAATGAAAAATGAGTTATTGAAAATATTAGGTACACAAATATTTATCAAATTAATAATATATAAATAATTTTTATGAAAAAAAAATATATGTGTAAAAATTAATTAATAATAATTTAATCATTTATTCAATAACTATAATTTTCTTTGAAACAAAAAATAAATAATAACAAATGTGTAGAAATTAATAATAATAGTTTAATTATTATTTCGGTGAATAATATAAAAAATGCAATTAAATACTACCTATATTAATGCTCTTGCAGCTGCCTATTCAATTAACTGCATACTTTAATTTAATAAACTGAATATAAATAATATACAAAATTATATAAATATTTGCTCAACATATTTTACAGTGCATAAATAAATACAATTCTTGGAGTTGAAGCAAAAATAAATACAAATAAATATTGTAGTTATTTGTGAAGAAAAGTGTAAAGCAATTACAAGATTGTTTTTGATGTACCAAAAGTGGGCGTGAGTTCTGTGCTCTCACTTGAGCATACAAAAATAGACGAAGAAGAAGTAAATGTATATATAGAGTAATATAAGTATATAAGACAACTGGCCCAGTCAATGCCCAAGTTATGACACGAAACGTGCAGACAGCTCGTTAAAGGCAAGTGTATAATTATTTATATATATATATATACAACATTTATGCATATATAAATATGTATATTTATACTCATTGAGTAAAGTGAAATGAGTATATTTATTTGGTGGAATGTCGCTCTTGCTGCATGTCTGCAAAATCATTTTGTATGTGCTCGCATTATAGTAAAAGGGTAACCCGATCCTATCACTAAGGACGTGAGAAATAGGACAGTGTATTTTCCAGTAGCTCAGAAATCATGCTAGTCAGCCTGCTAGAGAGCTATGGTGGATATATATATACATATGCCCATTCTACCACTAAATTACTACCGACATCGTCTATTAGAGGCATGGCGAATCAGTAAACAGATCTGATAGTGTTTGGGCAGTGAATAACTATTCTGCAGTTGGTATCACCCGACTGAAGCATTCATGCCTCATTTACATACATACAAATATATATGTATATATATATAAATATATTTAAAATAACTGCCACTGCATTAAAATGCTTGCCACGCCAGCCACATTAAAAACTGCTCAACAGAATTTGCATAATTTTCCGCCCTCTCCTCTCTCTCTCAGCCTCTGCTGCCTGGGCCGTTGCACTGTCAGCCGCTGTGACTGTGTCTGTCAGTCAGGCACAGGCAAACAAACAAACAGCTTCATTACAAAATCCTTATGTACTGCACTTCAGCAAGTAGGCAAGCAAATTAAACAATAATTATTTATGCAATAACAATTGAATGTGCAAACACACGCAAGTGCGACCGAGATGCAAATAGCTAGCAGCAGACGAACGCAAAACAAAGTTGAGATCAGCGAGCCGTGTAAATTGTATTCTAAGCGCCAAATGTTCCGACTGCATCTGTCTCTCTTTCACTATGTAAGTGTGTGCGTGTGTGTGTGTGTGTGTGCGAGTGACTTGCATCAAGTTTTGGCATAATTTCAACATTTATTCTTTAATTTAATGGAATAATTTTGTGCCTTTGAGTGCGGGCGGCGGCACATGTTAATGTTATTAAATCATTTTTTTTTAAGTGCCTGAAAATGATTAAATTTATTTGTGCAAATGTTCTATGCACACAGTGAAGCTTGACTAATTAGCTATAGTGAAAACAGATGCATCGTTCTTTGAAATAGTTCAACATATAAATGAGGCTTAGATCTTAAGCCTGCAAGTTTTCATTTAATGTCTAAGAAAATTTCTTATTTGCACTTGACTTCCATTTAAGTCTCAATTTATATAAATATGTGAATCTTTTAATAAACTTCAAGCATAGTTTTTCAATGTTGTTAGCTGAATAAAAATACAATAAAATAGTAAACGTAAATAAATAGAAATCTTAATACTTAAATACGTTAGTTTGCTAATAGCTTTTGATTTGAGTAGAGAAATACATAAGAATGGTAAAATTCTTATATTTTGTCGGTAAAAAAATATTTATATAATTATATTTATATATAATTATATAATTAAAATTAATATATATTTATAATTTCTAGCTACAAGTAATATAATGCACTTTATATTGCATATAAAATAAATTTAGTGGCAGTAAAATATCGAACTACAACTAACTGTATTATAAATTCCCAATAGATAATGTACTAACTCTTTAAACTATTATTCAAAAGTAATTCATAGCAAATGTTGTATAATATATTACATTATTTAGACAGCAATTGAAACGACTTCTTCTCCCCAAGAAACATTGCTCGCTAGAAAACAAACCACCTTAGGCAATACACACTGTGGCTTTATATAAGTTCGCGCACTTGTCTGCCCGCAGAGACAATATATCTTCAACGATCTGCTCGGAGGTTCTGTCTTCACTGTGCCTTTCCATCTTGTTACGCCCACACACACACACACACACACACACACACACACACGCACACAGTTAGCCGCGTTCTTTATGCGCTCATTCATGCAGCGTGACTTCTATTAGAGCACACGCACGCACACTCATATACGGCTTATCGGTGTGTGTGGGTGTGTGTGTGTGAATGACTTCACGCTGCTGATGCCATTTGCCATTGCTAACAACTACAATAACAATGAGAGCAGAGGCAGCAGCAGCAACTGGCGCCGCTTGCGACGTCACTTAATATACAAATTTCAGTAAATATTTATACTCGCACACACACACACGCACACATATACAGAGTCACGTAGCTGCTGCAGTTTCCGCTGAGTTCTCTTGGAGCTGTCAGCCAAGTGCCAGACCAAAGCGAGACTCAGCCTCGAGAGAGTGACTTTCGCTCGCACTCTCTCTCTCTCACTCCCTCTCTCTCTCTCTTTGACAACAATTCGTTCAATTTGAAGCAATCAAGTTATTTTAATTCATTACGCTTACGCGGGCAACACTTTGGAGACATGCACAACTGCAGCAGCAGCAGCAGCACAATGTGGGGCCACGCCCCTTGTGCCACGGTCTTCGAGGGCAAGTCCATGTGCATTTTGCCTGACACCCGCTCTGCGTGTGAGTGTGTATATTATTTGCATGTGTTTATATTACATTCTCACACACGCACACACACACACACACACACACACTGGCACACCATCAAAATGTCAGACATCTGTCATTTAATTTAATTTGACTTCACTTGCTTTCATTTGTTCGCCTTCGCCTTCGTCTTTGCTTCTGGCCTCGCAGTTTTCCCCGCCTCTCTTCATCCTCATTTCCCACTTTTTCGCGCTTTATTTTCTTTTTCTCTTTTTTTTTCCAAGCGTCAGCGACTGCCTTAAAACGTGCAATTTAGTGGGAAAGGCGGGGCCAGCGAGCTGTTTCTGTTGTTATAGCTGTTATTATTGTGTGTGTGTGTGTGTGTGTGTGGGTGTGTGCTGTGGGACACACACGCGCATAACTTAAAACGTTTTGCATAGTCAGTGAGTTGGCCCAACTGGCAGGCAAAACTTTTGAGACCACGCAGAGCCGCGCATGCACTCAACATTTAATTTGTTTTTAAAATGCAATATTATATACATATATGCAAGTTGGTGCTTGTTTTTCTTGAGATGTGCTTACTATTAGCATTGATATTGGTATTATTTGATATTCATATACAGAGGTAATACATGAAATATTGCAATATGTTTTCAGTAGTAGGCAGCGAATGAAAATAGGAGTAGAGGATGGTTATTATACAACTATTGTAGTTAACTAAATATATAGGGAATGGTAATGTTCATAACCCAAAAGCCTAAGATCAATGATGGAACAGAAAACAGAGACATAAATGCTCTCCGATTACTCTAAAAACTATCTGCATAAGATGGATACAAATTTAACAGTTAAAGATCAATCTCAACTATTCATAAAGCTGATTAAAATAACTTCATTTTCAGTTTAGCTCAATCTTATAGAATTCTATAAGAAAATGTGTTTTCTTTTCAAGTTGTCCGTTGTAAGAAGCTCATTCTGATAGACATAAATCTCATGTATGTACTCGATATGAGTTTGAAAAACTATACTTATTCGTAATAAACATTATTTGAATAAAATTTTTGTCTGTTTAAAAGTCAAATCTTCAGTCAAATATAAAAGAAAATATACCAGTACTTAAAGTTTTATGCATAAGAAAAATATATTTTATTAAAATTAATCATAAATATTAAAGCAAACATCAAAGGTTTTATCTTAGGTTTATAAAGTTAGCTAACATGTTTCTTGCTTATATGCGATTTCAATCATGTCAAGAAATTTGATTTCTTGTTTGTCATTAGTTGAACTAAATATTAGCTGATGATTCTATGATTCCATTGCTATTCAGTCGACTGCTGAACTGTGTCCAAATTCCTCTGGTCCTTGGTCCGGCTTCACTGCAGTCGCTTCAGCTTGAGTTTGCGGTTCTGCCTCTGCACCGCTTTGAGCTGCTTAGCCCTATGCCGTAGCTTCTGTTCAAGCAGCCGCTTGAACTGCTGCTCCCGGACCAGTATCTGCAGATCCTCGTAGCTGCACGTGGCCATGCGCTGCTTTGTTTTGGCAATTAATTCGTTGGTCAACAGAATCTTCGTCTGCGACATCTTGGCGTAGTGCGCCTTGCGTCGCTGTAGCTCCGAGCGGTGCAGGAACAGAGCGTAGGCGGTCTTAACAGTTGTTGCTTCCATGACGATTGCTGACTGAATGTGTCGGGATGTGCCGCCTGCCACCCCTTTTATACGCTGGCAGGCAAATGTTCTGATTGCCTGCTTGCAGCCCATACCGGATCCGTTTGGGACACTAGCCTTTTTTTGTAGCGTGTGCCTGTTTACCCCAAGTGCGCCCGCTCGTGATTTTTCATGTTCTATCCTTTGGAGTGTCGTTTACCTGCCGCGAGTACACCTGCAGCTGCAGCTGGCTTATCGGTCGTCCTGCGGCCTGCCGGGAGCCCTCGCAGGTAGCCGCTGTTATCTTTAACGTTCCGGCTACGTGTTGTGGCATTAATGCACTTTAGGCAAATCCCACACACACACACACCTACATATGTGCATGACACAGGCGAAGAGTGAACGAGCCTGAACTGAACGCTTCACTCTGGCAGGAAACGAAAAGTTAGGTAAACTTTCGCGCTTGGCTGACCCAAATCAACCACTGAACGTACGAGTGAGCGAGCGAGTGAACTTTTTGAGTATGCATTGGGAATTTTTACGTGCTGCATCAATAACTTGGCCAACGACGACGCATCCTTGACAGAACCACGCACACTTGACGAGCTCTGGCTATCTCGCTCTTGCACGCTATCTCTCTGCGTCTATCTCCCTCCCGCCCACTCTTCGGTTTATTAATTTGCATGAACTTTGGCAATGCTCATTTTTCATGTCTGGCTTTTTGGACCGGGCAGCAGCTAAAGCCGCAATTAAAAATTGCTTATGGCAGTAAGGGCTCTCTGAGAGCAACACCCACAACCACGCCCAATCCCTCACTGGGAACGTCATGCAAAACTTGCACAGTTTTTGTTCGTTTTTGGACCAAGCTAACTTAATATTCTTCATCCTTTTTCTCTCCGTATATATAGCATTTCCGTTTAACACCTCCGTTGCCCGCCTTTGGGCATTTAGCTAAGGCAACTGTGCATCATTATTTTGGAATTTTTGACAGTTTTTTCCACGACGATAAGCTACTTGTGAATCAGCTCAGCTTAAATACACGCAGCTGTGCGTGAGTATGTGTGTGTGTGTGTCTTGTCACATTTCCGCCGGAAGTGTAAGCACAAAAGTTCGTTTTCGTTAAATGCCAGCAAGAAATGCAACGTCGCTTCATTTTCTCAGCCAGACATTGACTGATGATGATGAGCATGATGATGTAAATGGGATTTATAGTGCGCCATGACAATAGTAAACTGCTTCAGCTTCATGCACACCCACACACTTACACACACACACACATATACACTAAGACTGCTGCTGGTAACAAGTAGCTGAAATCATAAGCTGTGATAGCTTCTTTGTGCGGCTGCTGTGACGAGCCAGCAAATTGCCTCACTGAATTTATAGTACAATTACCACAAATCTAATGAGCACCAAGGCACTGAGGCGACGATGGCGACAGCGACGGCGTCGGGGCGTGGCCAGACGAGCGAGCATATAACAGCAGACAGACAGCTTCATATTTTGTCTGTAGCATACTTATTGGGGCAGGCTGGTGCAAGTTTAACTAATGAAACGAATGGGCAGAGTGGAAGAGACAGAGCAGGTTGCTTAATTATATGCGAAAAAAATGACAGAGTGATATTTAAAGAAACGTTTTGTTGAAGATTAGGAGAGCTGTAGATAGTTTTTTGCCAAAAATCGCATCTTAATAACACAAATGTAGCATGCGTGCATAGAAAATCATGATTCTTATAGTGTGAGGGGAACTCTGTAGAGCCGAAAGAGCAGACAGAGCTTAGTAGAAATTCTACTGACACATACATAATATATATATACCATATATAAGTTGATTATGTAGTACGCTGAAATCATTAAAAGTGGAAGATCAGACTATAATAATCTATTTATTATTATTAAGTACCAATTCTTCATCATTCAAATTAATCGTATTCATAATAATTGCTATCGCAAGAGAGCTCACTGAATATTATTAAAAACTCTTAACCCATAAGGTCACATAGAGAAAATCGGTAACTGTGTACGAAGCTAAATGCAGTTACGTTTGTCTGCTTATCTATGCATATGCATATTCAACAGTTGCTGCGAGTTGTATGTGAATGGGTTAGGTAAGCTCTGATTGTTTACAATGTTATGCAAGAGCAATAACTACAGGGCGTCAACATCTTTAGACAGTTGTCGCAGCTGTTGCCCTGGCAGCTAACTGTACATTAATATTCCGAATTTGAATTCAGAGAAACGTTCACAAACGCGCCAACACATTTTCATATTCTGATTATTTGCTCTCAGTTAATAAAAAGTAGTTGGCAAACCAAATTGCTGACATTTTAAATAGGTAAAAATAAGAAAGAAAAAAAACTTATAGCAAGCTTGATTCAATCAACTTTTCTCAATTTCTCTCTTAATCTGAGACCAATAAACACATTTTTTTTCAGCTTACAGTCATCCATAATAGAAGCTAATAACAAATTATCTCAAATAAAGATCTTTACTTACAATCTAGATATATCCAGAATGTCTAATCAGAAAAAGTTCTTAATCAGAGATAAGTCTCGGGATCTGAAGCTTAACAAAAACATTAAAGTAGTTGTTTAATTTGAGTTAAAAAATCATAGTATCATAGTATATAGCCAATACCAATGCGAGATAACCTTAACATGTATATATTACTCTCTCTCTCCTCTTCTCTCTCTCGCTCTATATATAACATTTCATCAATTCCCTTTTCTACTTCCAGTTCCTTGCAACTTACGCACATTCGTAAACAAAAACCGCTGCAACATGAAACGCGGCAAATATCTGGAGCTAGCTCTCACGCTTTTCCTGCTGCTGACCTCTCTCTGCGCTGCAGCCGGCATGAGCCTCTCTAATGGCACAATTGTTGCCAGCTTGAGTGATGGCAGCGCTGCGGGCAGTGCCAATTTGCCCACACTTGGCGCTGGCGTCGGCCTTGGCGGCAGCAATAGCAGCAGCGGTGCCATCAATACAGGCGCGAGTCAGCCAAGCGGCGGTGCGGCCGCCCAATCGAACAGCGAGGCCAGCGGCAGCAGCGGCAACAGCGGCTTATCAGCTAGCAATACGGGTGGTGGCAGCATCGCCGGCAGCAGCGGCGGTGGCAGCAGCGACACGAACTCCGCACTGATGCAGGCGCCCAAGGAGAAGCAATACGAGAAGTGCACCGGCCCGGGGGATCCGGGGCCGTGTAAGCAGTACATTTACAAGTGGCGCTTCGAGCCAACGACCGGGGAATGCACCACCTTCATCTGGGGTGGCTGCGATGGTAATCCGCAAAATCGCTTTAACACCGAGCCGGAGTGTCTCTTTCACTGCGTCGGCGGACCACGTAAGCAAATGAAACCAAAACTTCAGTCAAGTTTGTAAGCCGAGTGTGTGTGTGCCCCGCAGATACCTTGCCGCCGTTTTTGCTGTCAACCACGCGAGAGCCGAGCACCACAGAATCATCGCTGGCCAGCTACAACACACAGAGTCCGGCCCAGCTGCCCGCGGGCTATAACGGCGGACGTATGATGGGCGGCACCACGCCCGTGCCCATCGAGCAGCGCGGCCCCGAATTGACGTTTGCGGAAACGGGTCAGGGCAAGACCTTCATGTTTGCCAAAAACAACACGTTCATCCAAATGGACGGCGACATCATACAGACATTTCAATTACGGTGAGTGAGGGTGGCCGGACGGACGGACGGACGGACGGACGGACGGTTGGCCCAGGAGTCCTGCTTGCCCAGTCAGGATATTGACGGCACGCTCGACACACTTACCTCAATTTGGTTGGGTAGCATTTTTGAAGTCTTTTGCATATTTCATGCTACACAAGAGAGTGGGAGAGGCAGAGAGACTGAGATCGAGAGAGGTGGGGCACGAGTGGAAGCCGCGATTCGCGCGTCATTTGCCAGATTGTTAGCGTTTCAGCTTGCGAACGTGTTTGATGTGCACCTTAACACCCGAATGCCTGGAATATTTCTACCATATTCTTTGAGAACACGAAAATTACAAGAGTTATTTGTTAGTCTTTGCAGTTAAATCCAGCAGGAAGTTAGTCAGGGCTCTAGCTGACTTTAGACATTGTAAAATAAAAGACTTGAGTTGTGCTTTCATGTGGCTTATATTCGTGACAAATTATAGAAGACTGCGCTTAGAAAATGATTGAAAAAAATGCCACCTCAAAGAAAACCAGCTCAATCATCAACAAACAACTCCAATTATAAGTTAGAAAAGTTCGGTCAAAGCATTCTATCATGCCATCTAAATTTCTGGCTCAGTTCAACACAAGAAAATCTCCGAGAGCAGCCCATAAAATTGTCAGTTTTTCATGGGTTAAAGATGCCTTTTGAATATGTCACACAGTTGCAATTAGCCAACATGACGCAGCTTTAAAATATTTGATGTGTGTGCGTGTGAGTGTGTGTGTTCTAAATGCTTTGGCAATTAAGTGTTCTCTAGCCGGAAACTGTTTGAAATTTGATTTTCTGCTCAATTGCAGGACCTTGTGTTTTGACCCAGTTAACTGGCAACTTTTGTCCAGTTGCAATTTGTGCAAACATTTTACATTTGCATATTGAATTAAAATACAAAAATCAAATAAATACAACACAAAAAAAGAAGTCACATAAAATGGGAAAAATAACTTTCTTGTTGTCAGTTTTGGGCTATAGTTTTAATTTCAACTCCAGTTGAGCTCTGAGCAAATAAATTTGCAGAACTCTCTCAGGCCATAAAATAGACTATATTTATATGTGCATATATATTGCTCTCTCCCTCTCCCTCTCTCTCTCTCTCTCTCTCTTGCTTGCAGACTTTGCCGTGAGATATCATTTCAGTTTCGCACTCGCCTGCCGCACGGCCTGCTCGTCTATCACAATGTCAAGAATCCGGATCGCATTAATTTGGACCCCTATGCACTCTACGTGATTGTCGAGAAGGGCCAGCTAAAGGTTGTGCATGTCTTTGGCAAGCATTCAACGAGTGTCACAGTGGGCGAGAGCCTAAATCGAGATGAATGGCACAGTGTTATGGTGAGTTGGACGACAAGTAGACCTAACTATGTTCCATCTGCCACCTAACTGCAACTGGAAGCTGGAAGCTGTAAGCAGCAAGCTCTTTGAGTTGCATTTGCCACTCTAGCCAGGCTTTCAAGGTTTTTCTTTACTCTGCGCTGCTTTGCTCTGCTCTGCTTTGTTTTCCGAGTGCAGCTGAAGTTTCATCTGCTCAGTCTTGTTACTGTAATTGCTGTGGTTGAGGCTGGTGCTCTTTGAAAGTGAGCATATCAGCTAAGCAGCTGTCAAAATACAACTCAAATAGTTCATCTCTTCTATTCAACATAATATCTAAAAAAATTATATTGCCTCAAACTCTAACAAAACACAAAAATAGCCCCAATTATATATCCATCATTCTCCCTTATCCTAGTTCACTCTTAGAGTATCTCAACTAGTCGCATTCATATATATATCTTTCCCGATTAGCATGCAGCATATGTTCATTTAGCAATTAGTAAGATTGCAAGCTGTATGTATGTGTGTGTGCATACGTGCTAGTGTGTTCATGTATGTGTTGTCTATGCTGTATTGCTGCGTGCATGTGTATTTGTTGGTGTAAAACGCTTTATCAAAGTTTTATAACAAAAGCAAGCAGCTTGATTTATGAACGCTCAACTTTTGTTAACTCACCTAACGGACATGGCCAGGTCCTCGAATTGTTTAAGGACATGCCCAGAGTGGTCCAAGCAGCCCGCAGCCCGCAGCCAGCAGCCGGCAGCAGCATCATCATCAATAACACACACACACACACAGACACGCTCGCACATGGCTAGCAGCAGCATCATCAACATTATCATCATCAAGCGTTTGAGCATTTCAGATCGTGTTGCGTGTTTTCATATTTAAAACAAACATATCCACTACTAATCACACCTAGGCAGATGCCGGCATACACGCCCTCACACCAGCACACACACACACACACTCACACACTGACACCAGCATATACATACACACGCAGATACACTCATAAATAACACGCAAATTCCTAATGAATTTCAGCTGATCCCTGCAATGTGCGCACAGCAGTTGCAATTCATTTTCGTAGATTTTTCATGCGCAACAAACAACAGCAGCAACAACACTAACAACAACAACAACAACAACAATTTATCGCCCAACGCTTGCAACTTCAACTCTGGGCCAAAACGCATAAATTCATAAATTTTTATCATTTGTCCGGGTGTACGTGTGTGTGTGCTGCTCGCGACTGCCACGCCCCCAAACAAGCAGCAGGCAGCAGGCAGCTAGCTAGCTAGCTGGTTTATTGGTTTTATGCACCATATCCTTCACAACCCAGCATATATACTCATATCTATATATACCTAGATATCTATATACATATATATATAATTCTATCTCTCTCTCTCTCTCTCTCTCTCTCTCTCTCTCTCTCTCTCTCTCTCTCACTCTCTTTCACTGTGGCGCTGCACAGGTGCGCATCGATGTCCATGGGGCAAGATTAATTGCACGCGTCGACAATAGTCAGGAGGAGGTATATCTGAAAGGTCTGAATCACGAGTACAACTACGGCGTCTCCACGAATTTGCCATCGGTGGTGCTGGTCGGAGGTGAGAACCAAATCAATTGTGTGTGTGCGAGCGTGTGTATACATAACTATGTGTATATGCGTGTGTGTGTGCATGTGGTTGTGTCTGTGTTTGCCTACAAATTCAGTTAGCTGTCTGCTGGCGCCCTCTTTTAAAGCCGGCGCCTGCATCTATGCAACGATTTTGCGGCAAGTGCAGCAACAATTGAAACAGGGCAAATTGAGAGCGGAAAAAATAGGAAAAACTTGCCATAGAAACGTTTTGATTGAACAAGAACGAAGCTTAAATACGCTGGCTGAATTAGAACAGGTGGAAAATGTATAAAAAAAAATATATATATGTATATTCATTTGAAATCATAAGTGGAATATTCTTATGCAGATAAGATTTGCTAAAAAGTTTACTCAGCAAAAAAAAAAAATATATAAATAAATAAATAAATAAAATAAAATAAAAATAAATAAATAATAATAAAAAGAGAAGAGAAAATAAAATTATTTGTTGAAAGCTTTTATTTATACAAAGATATAAAAAGCATAGAACAACTTAGTAAACATGCAGAAATATATATAAACTTGTGCTTAAGCTGCTCAGAAAAAAAAAATATATTTATATATATATATATATATATATATATATTGTTTATATAAAGCCGACTCTGCCTTTAAGCTTCGAGCACTCTGAACTAAAGAACAAAAACATTTTTTATGCGTCAAATCTAAAAATGAAAATTTTAAATCGAATTTCGTATTCGATAGACGATACAGAGAGGCTCACTCACACACTCACACACAATGGCACTCACACACACAAACACTGCAGCACTTGCTCATTTGCTCATTGAATGAACTGTGCATGCAGCAGGTATAGTTGTGTGCGTATATGTGTGCGCATATAAATCTGTTTGCATGTGTTTGTGACTTTGAGAGCCGCTTTTGTGTGCCATGTGAAAATTTAATTATTTGACGTGCTCAAAAGCTGAAAAAACTCATGACGAGCTCATGAAATGTTCACGGAATGCGTCATTGATTGCAAAAAGCTGAAAAAGGCGTATGTGAGGGGAGGGCAGAGCAGGGCAGGGCAGTGCAGGAGGTGGTGTAGTCCAAGCTCAAACAATGGAAAATGTTTGCAAAGGCAGCATTTCATAAATCGTTGTGCAGATGAAACCAAATGCAGATCAAATAAAATATTTGTGAAGCATAAACAATTTGAGAGAAGCTTTTAGCTCAAATTAATTACAAAATCAAACGAGTTTTTAATAGATAACTAGGCATGCCTGCATCAATACCTAAATTTTCAATTAACTTTACAGTTGGGCTTAGTTTTTAGCTGTTGGCCCAAAAATATATAAATACTGTGAAAACATCAACTCATTTGGGCGAGCAACTTTTTTAATTAAACAATATTTAAAGCGCATCCATCGAAACTTTTCGGCTGTAAACAAAATGTTTCTATACGGTACACAACATACATATATAAATATGTATGTTTATACTCTATATATATTTATTTTTTAGAGCACACCCAACTAAAATCCGCTTGCAAATATTTTGCTCTCGTTAATTAATCTTGTTGGCATGTGTGTCTGTCTGTGTGTGTGTTGGTCAGCTGTCCCGTCCAAACTTTAAGCCCTCGCTGAATACTCAGATTCTAATTCCACATTTCATATACTCACAGGCCTCTCGTCCGAGGAGAAGCTGCATGGCGTTAAATATATTACCGAATCGTTTGTCGGCTGCATTCGCAATGTGGTACTCAGCTCCGGGAAGGCGGCATCCGATCTGCTGCCCATTGTCCCACTGGTGGCCACCAAGCACGAGAACGTCAACGAAGGCTGCGCCGACATGTGCGACTCCTCGAATCACAATCTGTGCTTTGTCGGCTCGCGCTGCATCAACCACTATGCGGGCATCTCATGCGACTGCTTCGGCACCCAATACGAGGGCGAGCACTGTGACATTTATAGTGAGTATGACGACGACTACGTCTATGGGGGAGTATAAGAGTGTATTGATGGGAGTGGGAGAGTGTGTAGGACTCTGCTTCTTCGCAAAACAAATAATTTTTATAGCAAAATAAAAATTGATGCGATCGTTAAGAAATTTAAGACTGAATTAATTATTATAAATTACTAATTAAAGTGAATTGACATTTTGCCTGGAGGCCGTTCCGCCCAAGTTCATATTTCAATTATAAAACATTTTCTTAGAATTCGAGCATTTCACAACTTTTCTTTTCGCTGAGTGAGTGTGAGTTGAAATTTGTGCTTGTTGCTGTTTCTCCAGCTCTCTCTCTCTCTCTCTCTCTCTCTCTCTCTTTCTCTGTCTCTGGTTTGACTGGTCAGACATTGTGGCAGCAATGGACATGGGGGCTCGAAGCCAGCGCCATTTTGTTTTAATTATAAACTATGTTTGTTTGCTTGCGGTTAACAGTCCGTTCTCCCTGCGGGCTAGCGTCCGTCGTACCCTCTCGTCCGTCTCGCCCGTGGCTGTAGTTTCTAAACACGCTAATGACCTGACCATAAATTATGCAAAATAGTGTTTGACTTTTTGACTGCCGGGCAAAATGTGCGCAAAATTAGTTTGTTGAGCTTCAAATATAACTAACTGGTCTTTGTCACACTTACCCATATACTATCCCACACACATTTCACCCGCACTGCCTCCCGCACCAGCCACGCTGTCATTTGGCCGTTTTGGCAGGCATTTAGTTAATGACATAAAGCCAATTCCATGCCGGCATAATTCCAATTAAGTCACGCGAGCCCATTAAAAATGCCAAAGCCATTAAAAATTGAGCAGCACGTTTATGTTATTTTTTGTGTAGACATTAGAGTGTGCTGGATTAGGCATAGCCGAATATGCAAATACACTGTTGGAGTGGAAATGTTAGAATATTTATATAGGTTTTAATTATAGTGGGCTTAAATTTTGATGTATTTATTAATAATATCTTCCATTAATTGAAGATTGATTAAGTTTCTAGCTGTGTAATAGCTCAACTTAATTTAATAGTACATTCAGTTTGACAATAGTAAGGGTATTTCGATAAGCTGCTTAGCCAAAGCTCTGACTTTTCACTCAAATTCAAATGCAAATATGACACAACAACAAAAACAAGAGAAACAACAATTGCTTAATATAAAAAATCTGGCGTGTAGATGTAAAAATACGAAATATACAATGGACTAGGAATTGCTCTATTTAGGCAGTATAGAAAAATGAATAAATTGTAATAAATTGTAATAAATAAATTGAATATACATATATACATATATGTATATATATTTGTCCTTTAGCTCATAGACATCTTAACTAAATCTTTAGATATAACTCTAATATACATATATTATGATATATACCCCGTCTTCAATATCAAAAAGTCTCAGTCTTTCCTAATCTGTGTGCCTGTCTCTCTTTTGCTCTCCCTCTCCTATCTCTCACTCTCTCTCGCACGCTTTATCTCTCTCCCTCTCGATCTGTATCTCTCACTCTCCTTTCTACATGAACCAATATGCCCATATTATATATGCCAAACAGGGTATTGTATTATCTATTCTGGTTTATAAAATGTAATTTATGCGTGATATTTTTGAGTATATAAAATATACATACACTCAATCTCTCTCTTTCTCTCTTTAACTCATCTCAAACAATAGTAGTTAGAGTGCATATGTGTTCTCCTGGGAGAGTCATATCAACCAATATACCCAACTTCAATTCACTTAATGCAGCATATCCGAGCATTAAAAAAAAAACAAACAAAATTCTCTAATGAAAGCGCGAAAACTCGAAATTGAGCCAATGGACAGCTGCAAATTGCACAATTTCTGGCAGGGCTAACGGCATGTGGCAGCCATTTTGGAAATACGCTCTCTAAATGGCGTCTGTCAAGGACAAATGGCACCGTGACGTGCGAGTTTGTCGAGCATTTACGGTCGCTGCCACCGATCACAATTACACACAGGCAGAGCGAAAGAGATAGAAAGAGAGATAGAGAGGGAGAGAGAGCAGAAGTATAAGAGCAAAAGAGAGCTGGCAAGTGCTAGCAAATTGCACAGTTGTAGTCTGCGAGACTCCGAACTCGACCCACAGAGCGCTCGTCGTTAGTTGCATGTTGCAGTTGTCAACATTTCGGTTGCTCTTGCTGCTCCTGCTGCTGCTGCTGCTCCTGCTACTGCTGCTCCTGCTGCAACGGAAACAGTGTCGGAGCCATTAAAAATGGTTGTGAAGGGCATACAGCTGTGCCCGTAGGTAAAAACATGAACGTGCGACATAATCAAACGCAGACGGTTCCTGTAATGCAATAACTAAAATGACAGCCCACTGTCTCTCTCTCCCTCTCACTCTGTTTCTCTTTCTCTACTACTGTCTGTCTCTATGTCTATTTGTACTACACTGTACCAACATTCCACTGCATAACCGGCCGACCCCCTTTCGATGTGCCAGAGTCAACGAAATGTGAACAGCGTGAAAATCATTAGCCCAGCCATGAAAATTCTTTGCAACTGACTGCCAGATTTTCGATTTTTTTTTTGTTCACTGTTTTGGTTTCTGTTGGTCCAGCTATATATGCGGCCGGTATGAAATCGGAGCAGCTGCAGCCTGTTTGGCGAGGCGGTGCTGCTGTCAAACGTGGTTTGCCCAACGCTCCATTCAGCTCAACTTTGGTTCAGCTGTCAGCCGGCTGACAGTCAACTCGGCAACAGACAAAAACAGCTAAAACATCGAGGCTGTAAATGTTGCTTAGCTGTAAATGTTGTAGCTACAAACTGATTTTCAATTAGCTGTGCAGTGTGGGCAGGCCACATACCCTGTAAATGTAATGAGGCTGTATTTATTTACATATAGAAATTTTTGTTTATATATAGAAATTTTTATAGAAATTATATTTGCGGGCTTCTTCATTCACGATTAATTAATTAACAGTTGATATATTGTATAAGCAAAATACCGTTATATAAACCTATATATGTATGTATATACTCTAAAGTCCATGCATTGGCATGCCTAGTCAGTCTCCACTAACTATTTAAGCAACTGTAAATACGCGCCCTCTGCTCCATAAGCTACCCTCTTCTACACGCCCAGCCACTGCAGGGTATTACAGCTTTGGTATTAAAGCGACAAAAGCGATTATAAAATTTCATGTTTAAAATATGCTCTCCTAATGCATTTTGACAATTCAATTCTTCAGCTCGCTTGACAAATTCTTGAATTTTCGCCTTAAGCATTCCAATCACAAATGTCAGAGGCAAGAAGATTTAGCACGCGCCACACAGGCGAAACTTTCAACTTTGCTATCAACTATTCATGGAGATAGCTCTCTGGTTATTCTCTGTTATTCTCGTGTTTCAATTCAATAATTTACCTCGATTAGCTATCGCAAATTGTGAAGATGAACTTACGCCAATTGACCTACTCGGAGTTCGCTGTGAATGTGCCCACGCCCAGGGCCCGTCGCATGCAAGCCGATCGCCTGGCCAACGATCTGTTGCGCCACGAGGAGCAGGTCTCACAAAATCTCTCCGAGCTGCGCGCGCCCACCTACAGTGAGTTCAGAAAGCTGGTCCATGGCATTCACGGCAAGAGCAGCACGGGCCTTCAGACGCGACAACTGAATGTCTATGAGAGCTTCAAGGATCTGCATCGCCGCCGACTGGATCGGAATGTGCTGGAGAATGTCGAGTCGGAGATAACCTCGCAACTGAAACTAAATAACACGACCAATCGGATGGACTTCAATAGCATGTACAATGTCCTGGAGATGAAGCAGAATATCCTACGCAGCAATCTCTCGCTGCTGTGCCGCTTAAATGAAATTTACAGGGTAAGGGGCTACTTGGACAGTTTCACTCGCGAGTTCCGTTCGCCCAAACAAAATAACGTGATGCTGAGGGAGAAGGCGATTGGGCTAATCAAAGCCAACAGTCGCTTGGGCTGCCGCCTGCTGAGCGTAAAGTCCAAGGTTAATTCATTCAATCCTTGGCGTCCAACTGCGGCCGTTAGCGATCCACATCGCTTCGATGATATAGTGCGTAAATATAGCTCCTATATGCCGCGGCCAATGCAGCTGGGCAGGACGCCCAAGCATTCGGCCAAGGAGCTACTCCGTCCGATCATCTACTTCGAAATGGCAGTGCGTCCGAATCATCCCCTGGGCCGCATTTGCATTCAGCTGTACACCGAGGTCAGCCCGGAGGTTGTGCTGGAGTTTGTGCGCCTGGCCACCGAGAACGATGTCCAGGCGCACAAATTCACGCGCATCTTTCCGGACCTCTGGCTGGAGGGTCAGCTGATGCCGCAATCGAAAGATGCGCTCAAGAACCATCACGATCATCCATCGCCGCTGGATGCACGGCGAACGAAGGGCCTGCTCTCCTATTCGTGGGATCATCGTCAGCGTTTCCCCAACGGCCTGCTGGTCTATACGATTAGCTTCAAGACGCTGGCGGTGATGCCGCTGCAGCGAGTGTGCTTCGGTGTTGTTCTGAAGGGTTTGCGCCTGCTGGAGATCTGCCGGGACTTTGGCACGCGGCGTGGCAAGCCCACCAAGGGCATTGAGATAGTTAAATGTGGATTGCTCTAGGTGGACGCCAGAGCGGGGCGTTTTCATGTTTATAGCATGCTCTTCTGCGCCAAATTCTGCTCCAAGCACATAAAAATTATAAAGTATATGCCTGCATTGCGTTATCGACTGGGCGTGGCCGGCCGCCTCTCACGTGTGCCTGTGTAGTTGTGTGTGTGTGTGTGTGTGTGTGTGAGCGCGAAAATGTGTCAGAGATAAGCTCGCCAGGCATTTTACTGTCACTGCGACGCAAAAGCAACCGCAACAACAACAACAACAGCAACAGCAACACTGAAATAACGGCGTGCAACACGATTTGCACTTTTGCACGAGTGTAGGCGGCGTAGGCGGGCATAAACGCCTGGAGGGCAGCGCAGCCATGGTCCAAACAATATAATCTATTTCCGTGCCGACACTCGACGTTTTTGTTTCTGTTTGTTCGGGGTATTTTTTTTTCGCTTTTTTTTTTTTTTTTTTTTTTTTTTGTGCAGCATGCAGATAATGCAGCAAGGACAATGCCACACCGGCAAACGGCGAAACAGACGGCAACAAAAAATTGCCAGAGCAAAGTTGTTTAAATTTGCTTGGACTTTTTTGTGGCAAGCTGCGAGCCCAGCAAATGGCAGGCAACTGCAAATATGCCAACAGCCGAATTAAGTGAGCAAGTGGAAAAGTTTAAAAAGGTTTTGGTTTCCGAGAACAATTTACCTATATGCCAAAAATAGCCGAAGAGAGATTGAGTTTATCTGACGATAAAAAAGAGAGAGCAAGAGATAGCTTCAAGAGAATGTTGAGCTACTTCCCTCGTATACAGAAGAACCCCTAAGAGTCTCGTTTCTCCTCGAAATGCCTAGGGTAGACTCTACTATATATATATCCACATGTGCATCTCCATTTTGACCCCCTCTCACCCATCTTTCTCGTTTTAGCTGCCACAATTATAACGCTACGCGGTGCCAGCTACGTTGCCTATCGCATCTACGACTGGAAAGACCGTGTGCACTCCAATACCATACGCATCAGCATGATATTTCGAACCAACTTCGATGACTCAGCGCTGTTCTATGCGAGCGGAGAGTCGTTGAAGCATCAGTATATAGCCGCCGCCATCAAGAATCAATCGATACATGTGGAAATGGATTTCGGGGACAATGTCATGTCCACCACACTAACGGATGACCTAACGCGCGGCTATTGGCACAATCTAACCATACTCCATGAGCAGCGCACTGTGCGCATCATATTGGATCAACAGCAAAAGATATTGGAGCTGCCGGCCACAGCCAGTGGCAATCTGTTGTTCGATCCGGAAATCTATTTTGGCGGCGGGCCCGAGCTGAACAAAAAGAAGGGCCTCATCTCGCACAACAATTTCGTGGGCAGCCTAAAGTATGTCTACTACAATGACATATCCATACTCTATGAACTGCAGCGCGGCAATCCCAAGGTTCACTATCATGGTGAGTAAGGCCCAAACGAAGAAGAGCTGAGCTATGACAAGAATTTAATATTGTGTAACAAGTGAAAACTGTCGGCATGTGGGTAAATACCCTATCAAGGAGATGATAATGTTGAGATGGGATGCTTGAATAGATTATGCTCTAATTTACTATAATATATTCTACTATACTAAATTCTTTTATCTACTCAGCTAGGGCATTCAATAGTCCACATATCTATCAACTTCTCAGTTTTCTCTTCCATTGTGATCCAGAGCATTTCAATGTTAACATTTCGCTCGTTACAGGTGTCCTGGAGGCCGAATTCTTTGAGAACGAAGTGAATGTCATACCCATCACCTATCCCTTTGCGACATCACACATTTGGTGGCCCATAAATCATGCCCAAGAATTTAATATTAAATTCGATTTCCGCAGCAGCCGCCCAGGCGCTGTGTTGGCCTACAGTGACGTCACGACCAGCGCCGGAAATGGCTTCTGGGAGGTAAGTGTGCGTTGAAGCATTCAAGCATATATATTCCAGGCAGCTTATGAAATGCACACACACACACACGTACACACAGTCCCAATGTGTGTCTGTTTGTGTGCTGGACGTTGACGTCGACGTCGACAGTTATGTGCAGCGTGTGCTTAAGACGACTTAGCAAACGTTGTGTTGGGGCCAAGCGGAATGCAAATCAAATGTACCTACAACGTGTTTGAGTGTGTGTGTATGTGTGTGTGTATAGTGTTTATATAAGTGTGCATGCGTGTGAATGGCATTGTGTGTGTGCGTGAGCGTGTGAGCAGCCTAAGCATGCAAAATTGCAGCAGCAACATTCCCCAAAACAGTTTCTCCTCTAGAGAAAAGCAACGAGTGTAAAATGATGTAAAATGTGAAAAAAAACAGGAGATGAGATATGCTATGGGAATCAGTGGGGGAAACAATTGGAATGGAATGCTTATACTCATGTTATGAAACTGTTGATTATGTTAAAGTCTGTCTCTTCTCACAGTATAACGTCTTCTCCTTCTTGTGCTTTCCCTAACTCTTACATATTTTACTCACTTCCTAGTACCTTTACATCACCTTTTAATACTTGCTGTAAGACTGCTCTTTTCCTTCCTGTCGTCAGCCATCTTTCAATTAATTGTCTCTCTTTCTCAATGACTTTCTAACTAGTTTTAATTATACTATTACTCATTCTAACACTTCTTAAGATATTTCCCTTTGATTTTAGGAGCAGTTACAATACCTCTAATTTACACGAGAGCGAGTAACTCTCTCTCTCTCTATATATATCTCTTAGTTTGCATCTCTCTACCCACTATCTACCTCTCTATCTCTCTTCATAACTAACTGTGTTTCATCTGTCCCTCTTCAGTCTATTTTTCGCACCCTCCCCCTCCCTATCTCTTTTTTGGTCTACTTGTCTCACTTCCGTAGAATTTTCCAGTCTATCTCTCTCTCTCTCTCCCTCTCTCATACTCTCTCTCCCTCTCACTCTTAATATTGTCAATCTTTTTTTGGTGAACCTAATAAATTTCATATAAATTCATATTCCTGCTTTCTCTCTCTTTATCTCTCTCTCTTTCTCTCTCTCACCAGCTCACTCTCCTATATATATATTTTTTTTCTTTTTCTATTCATGTACATCCGTCTCACTTCAGTGTCACAATTGCCTGTCTCTCCTAGTCTTCATTCATTCTCGAACTGATTTATGACTTTTGGTGCAAAACAATTTGAAAACGTATATGATGCATATTTATTATGATTGCGCAATCGAAATTGCGCAAAAGCCCACAAATCCGTTGCATAGAAAAGTGTCTCAATTGCCGGCCAGAGCAAACGCCCTCAACAGCTTAATGCCCATCACTTCAAGAGCCCAAAAGCCACTTGCCTCACAATACATACAGACTTCTGATTATGCAACGAATGTGTGTGTGCATGCAAATGCGTGTGTGTGTGTGTGTGGGTATGTGTTTGTATAAATGTCACTGGCATTTATCTATATTTAAACAAACAAACGTCCTGGCCTCGAACGTTTATTTGGTTACTTGACATTTTGGAAATTCACTAAGGGAATAAGCATATAAACAAAAACAAACAAACACACAAACATATACAGATGCACAACTATGTCTGTGTGTGTGTGTTTGTGTGTGCAACTGCAATATTTATTTGCATTTTATTGTTGACTTGCTTGCTTTTGATTGCAAAAGACCTCCCGAAAATAAACTCAAATGTCAATAGAAGTGCCTTGAGGGGGAGGGGAGTGGGGCAGGCGAACGGCGTCGGGTTCTTTCAGAACAAATTGCTCGGCCAGCTCGTAAAATATTGTAATAGCAAATGAATATTTAAGTTTTGTGGAAATACCATATAATTTTCCATTTGGCTTTTTGGCTTATTGAAATTGCCCGAACGATTTATGTTTGGTCGCCAAATTAATACGAAATTGATTGCACATATGCACAAAACGAAACTTTAATAATAATCAGACTGATAATAATATCGCTCATTGCCAACAACAATAGCAATGAGATTTTTCCCCACAATTTATAAATGCAAACAATAATTGCCAGTTTGTTTATACATTTATAAATTGAAGTGTTTGTGCATTCCATATTTGTGAAGCGCATCAGTTTAGCTGACAATTTATTTATTTATTAACTGTTTGTCGCTCTGGCCACAAAATTACCACCTGCGCGCTTTACTAGCCAAACTCATAAATTCAAATGCCGAGCGACGCTTCAAAAAAGCAGGCAACAGAAAGTGTCAACTCGCTGAATTGACAGGGCTATACGAGTCGTAAAATAAAAATAAAAAAAAATATAAATGAAAAAAAAAAAAATGAAAATAAATAAACTAGTTTAGTAAATACGCCCGCACAGATCGCAAATCGCGAATCACAAATCGAAAATCGAATTTATTGACAGTGGCACAAATGGTCGAAATAGTCGCAGTGCCAACAGCAACAAAAAACCATTTGAAATATTGTCAGTAAATGGAAGAGTGTGTATGGGTGTGTGCGTGTGTGTGTGGTGTTTGCTTTAAAATATAACATGCTGCCAAAAGTCTAATGAAATATGCAATAAAATTTTAGTATTTGGCAGTTTGCATAACGACAGACGCGCAGCGCCAAAGCGCAAAAGCGCAATTCACAATGAGCAAAGCGCGGCCAAATAAAACCAAATAAATATAGCATAAGTACCATACACACGCACACACACACACACACACAAACGCACACAGATGCTGTTTATATGCATCTTTAATATGCAGCAAAACAAGAATATATAAATATAAGACTAAATTTTATGGGTTATGTGAAAGCTGTTCAGAATATGCTACGACTAAGGCATTATAGAGCTATAGCCTCCCCCAATACCCATAGCACCAGGTCTTGACTGCAAATCTATCCAATAGCCCCTTCAAATTTATTTGTTGTTTTTCATAGCCTTAGAATATGTTTATATGGTTTAAATTTCACTTTATATCAGGTTTCGTAAAAGGTGTTTATTTTACAGTCTAGTTAAATGTACCATAAATTATATAATAATATATAATATATAATAATATATAATATATAACTGTATTTATAACTGTTACCAACTAATGAGAGAACACAGAGTTGAAGTACATCAACTCATATATCAATATAATATTCATGACTTTCCATAGCGCTTTATAAACAATTCAACTAGTTATTTAGTTCAACAATCCGTTCCACAATTCTAAACTATCCATCTCTATGCTTAACATTTTTCATGTCTGTTTCATATAATTCCAACTGACAACACTTTACAGTTACACAAATACCAATTAAGCTATTGCAATGCATATTAAAAATAATGATACTAGAAGCGTGGCAGCCTTTTAAGCATTGGGCTAAAAGCCTAATGCCGTGGCTTAAATTAAACAATGCGATCATAAATTTAACGAAATTATATAGCTGCGCATAATCATCAAAGAGGGACAGGGAGAGTGAGAGAGAGTCAGAGTGAGAGCGAGAGAGTGGGAGCTAGGCAGCCAGCATCAAATTAATTCTAATGGGAATTGGACGTGTCATAAATGGCACGCCCACTTACCAGTGCGCCGCCCCGCATCACTCTAGATGCAAACATTCGATTTCGTTGTTGGCTAACAATTTAACAGGCCCGCATTTGGTTTGCAAGCCGCATTTTGATGCATTCTGTGCAAATCCGCAGCTCGACTACGTGGCGTATGCGTTATGTGATTTAAGCGATGCTAATGCACAAAGGCATGGCGAAATTGAAATATGTGCGTGAGTGAGTATGAGTGGGAGAGGGAGAGGGAGTAAGAGAGAGAGAGTGTGTGTGCGTGTGTAAGCTACACGTTGTGGATTTTGTGGGCATTTGGCAATTTTGATTTATTTTGCAGTTTGAACTTCTAATGCTAACAGAGTTTTGTATTTTTCTCGTGTGTCTATCTATCTGCCTGTCTGCGTATGTGTGTGTGTGCGTGCTTTGCATGTGCTGCGATGACAAAACTAATATTTGGTAACACACTAATGCTGGGGGCCTACACCTGCGCGCAACGTGCAACATTTGGCGATGACAACTGTGGCCCCAACTGTCGATGAAACGTGCGCCGGAAATGTAAAACTAACGGAAATTACAAAATGGCTGTCGCTGGCCAACCACGCACACACACACACACATACCACACCACACTCGCCCGCATAGATACGGTTAAGCTCAGACAAGCTGAGCTTCGATCTGGTGCCCGATGTCAATAACAATGTTACCCACTCGACAACGATTAAAATCAATCGAGCCACATCCTGGCACAGCGTCGAGCTGGACTACAAGCACGGCGAGATACGCTTCACGGTGGACTATCGCCACACGTTGAGCCAAATGTTCGGACTGACCTTCAACATTGGCGACAAGCTCATCATTGGCAGCAGCCTCAAGTCGGCGGCGATGGGGCTCGTTGGCTGCATTCGCGACATCGAGATCAACGGCCATTTGATCGAGCCACGGCACGTGGTCAAAACGGAGCGCGTTGTGGGCGAGGTGGCGCTCGATAATTGCAACTATATTGACCCGTGCAAGCGGCCCAACACCTGCGAGCATGGCGGCAAGTGTTTTGTGAAGGACGATCGCGTCACCTGCGACTGCAAGCACACGGGCTACATTGGCAAGAATTGCCACTTCACCAAATACCGCAAGACCTGCGAGGAGCTGGCCCTGCTGGGCTTCACCAAGTCCGATGTCTATCTAATCGACATCGATGGCAACGGCGTCTTTCCGCCCGCCCACGTCAAGTGCGACTTCCAGAGCCTGGAGAATGCAACCAAAACAATTGTGGAGCACAATTTGCCCAGTCAGGTGGATGTGAGGTCGGCGCGCGAATCGGATTTCAGTTTCAACATACGCTACAGAGAATTCTCACCGCATATGCTGCAGGAGCTCATCTCACATTCGCTCTACTGTACACAGTACATCAAATACGATTGCTATCGCGCCCAGCTGGAGCTGCACTCGGCCACGTGGTTCACATCGTCGGCCAAGAATCTCACTGTCGACTTTCTCGGCAATGTCAAGAGGTAAGCGATAAACCCCACACCTCTCCACACTCCACCCCTCACCATCTATGCCCGCCCAGCTCAACTCAGAATGACATTGCGTGGCATTTTGTGATTTACGTGCGTGTGCCGCGTGCCACCAATTTAGCGTTGCACAGTGGGGCAAATAAGTAAAAAAGTAAAGGGAAAAATTTTAAATTAATATTGTATAGAAGGAATTTTATGATACTTTCATTAGCTATACTACAAAAGAATTGCACAGTGGAGCAAATATGCAAATTAGCTCATAAAATATTTGATTATCATTATCTCAAATTTTTACTCTAAAATATTTTTAAAATTTTTATTTAATTCTTTTTTTTTTTTGTTCATATAATTCCTGCCTTTACCACTGTGCCCCGCTTGGCATGCGTCCAGTTCTATGCACAAATTGTTGCTGTTATGCGCCTACTTCAGCATCTACTACTGCTGCCCCCACACCTGCCCTGGTACACCGCATGCCACACAATTAATGTTGCAGTCTATTTGCTTAACTTGTTGGTCTGCCACTGTGCATTGTGTGGCCCGTTCTGCTCCAGTGGATAGCTCGCTTGCTCGCTCGCTCGCTTCGTGTGTACGTGCGGGTAATACAACAGTATAAATCCTTCATTTCAGACTGCTGGCAGCTCAACAGTCGACCAGCTAGGCAGCTGGTTATAGTTGGTTGATAGTTAGGCATACACATACATACATATGTATAAGACCTTTGCTCTCTTAAGCCTGCGCCCCTTTCATTTCAAATGTAAACGAAACTTAAATTAATTGCTCGAACATGCATAATATAAGCGCCTAGGCCTATACTTAATGCTAACTGACATATTTATTCGCACGGGATGGCAGTCCACAAACCTGTGTGGAGGGACACACACACATGCACATTCCTTCTCATAATGCTTCGATTTGCGTACATTTGTGTCAGCTGCAACAACAACTCCGACGCCGACTGCGACGACGACTGCGACTGCGACTGCGATAGCTACTGCAAACAGAGTTCAACTCTCAAGCCATGTCTACAATTGTCATCTTTATGCCACAGGCTCGTGCATCAATTGTGCATGTGCATGTGTGTGTGTGTGCGTGTGTATTTGTGTGTCTGTGTGCATTGCATGACAGTTGCGTAATTTGTCATGCTGTTCGGCCTGCTGTTGGTTGCCCAGCATCGAGTGAGACCGCCTGCTGTTGGCTTAGCTCTTCAAATTTGATTTTTCATATGTGCACGCACTAAACTGTTGCCTACTTCTTAGCGCTGGTCACTTATGGTCCAGCCCATGGCACGCCCCCTTTCGCTCTGTTGCCCGCCGCCTGCGTAAAATCCCTTGACCAAGTTATATATGTGTGCAGCATTTGTTTCTATTCATTGGAGCATAGCATTTTATGACGCTGAAAACCCAAGCGAATGCTGCACAAGCAAAAGAGCCAAAAGTTTTGATGGTCGAATTTTCAGTACTCTCTATGGGTATTTGGTAGAGCACTCAAAAGCACTTGTATTGGTATTCCCATTAATATTTTCTTTTGTTTTACCATTTGACTGAGTCTAGACATTGGCGTTAGCATTGACATTAGCATTAGAAAAAGAAAAAGGTTTTCAATATTTTTATATTTTTATTATTAAAATTTCCATCATCATTTTTATTTTTATTTAACCATTATCATTATTATATTTTTATTATAAATGATAATTTCCTGGAACATATTATTTTTATTGCCGATTTTATTTACGCTTATGGTTTTACTATAGAAGGAAACCCCTACTGAAATACAGCTATAAGCAGCATCTGAACAATCCAGCCTTTATGCCCAGCGCGCTGGGAATTGTATATTAAAGAAGCACGAAAAAGTTTATGGCAAATACAAAGGCAAAAACATGTGAAGCAAAATACAAAATTGCGAAAGTGCAAAACAAGAGCCAAGCATAAACACACACACACACACATACACAAAAGAGTTAACATGTGTGTGTGTGTGTGTGTGCGGGGGCATAAAAGGCTGAATTGTATTTATGTCGGGCAAATATGTTTCCGGCTCAGCGCTAATAAGGTTTATGACTGCGTCTCACTCATATGCCCTATCTATGTATTGGTGTCTGTGTGTGTGCATTGCCGCCATATTGTCGAACAACTCTTTTTCAACTTTTGGGTAATTTTTCTTATGGCTGCCTTTTTAAAATGAATGACTTTGTGCACAAATTTAGTCTTTACGCCTAATTTCTTTGCGCCGCTGCCAAAGCTCAAGCCGTCGAAAGATAGCCGTGGGCCGCGGAGAGGCGCAGGGCAGATGGCGGTGCCAGGTTGGCTGTCCTTAAAGGGCTTTTGACAATACATCATGCACAGCGCAAGAGGGCAACAGCTGCTGCCAGCAATTTTAACTCGACAGTTGCCGTTTTTTTGTTTGTTTTTGTTTCGTTTCGGTCTGCGTCACTAATTTCCGCTTTCACTAAATCAATTCTGGAACCTCCTAAACAGCACTCGATTCTCGGCTGCGTTTTTCTTTAGCATCTTTATTTTTTTGTTTTCGCTCAGGCCCTGTGCAACTGCTTTGAACGAATGGCTTTCTGCTTAGCTACAGTCAGAAATATCAAAATGCGTTTTAGCACAATTCCAAAGCAACCAAATTGTGAGTGTGTTAGCGGCTGCCAGTGAGAGAGAGAGAGAGAGAAGAGAGAGAGAGAGAGAGAGAGAGAGAGAGAGAGAGAGGAGAGAGAGAGAGGAGAGAGAGAGGAGAGAGAGAGAGAGAGAGGGAGAGAGAGAGCGAGAGCGAGAGCGTGTGTGGTTATTCTATCCTGTTAAAGCCTGACCATATGGGCATAAGCCTGATATGCACGACTAGCAGTTACCCTTTTAATGAATTCCGTTTCATTTAGATTATATTGGATACAAACATACATACACACTCTCCTATAAATATCTATACAGGAATTTCCACAGCTCTACAGCAGATTCTTTTCTTGTTCTTTCTCTCTGGGATTCACAAAACTATCAACTAGCATATTTCTTATATATACGATAAGCCTATAGTATATTTTTACGAACGTATTTCTTCATTGGAATATATAATAATAATCTCAAATGAGGCTTTTAATTTTTCCTCCATACTTCACCAGACTCAGTTGTCTAGCTCTCATCCTAGAGCTCCTTAAACCTCAAAGTTTCTCAAGCTCAGACCTCTAACTTTTCCCTTAGAGTACCTCAAAGTCCTCTCTACTACCAAACCCCCACATTTGCCCAATTCTGATGGGTACAACGCATGGGTAAAAAAGAGTTTGCTTTCAGTCTTTCTTTCTTTCTTTCGTATTTGTTTTTCGTTTCGGTTTGACGTGTGCGTTTGTGGCCGGGCAGACCATTGGACCATCCATCATTGGATCGTAGTTTGGTCTTTACTCATTCAAAATTTGACAGCATCGTTTGTTTGTTTGTTACCAGGCACAGAGCAGAGCTTACGGTCCAGCCAAAACGGAAACGGACATTGCACACATACAAGCATGTAACCAAAAAGACATACATACATATATGCAGTTGGGGTTTTCTACTCAGCCAAGGCTGTGCAAATTTAATGGCCAGGATTTCTTTAAATAATTAGCATATCACAAATGCAGTCTAGCAAGCGGTATTCACGCTTTAAGTGTATGTAGAGCAGGGCAAGGCAAAAAGAAGAAGAAGAAGAGCTAGCCCTGACCAAGTGGAGAGACCCTCGAATCTCATTCAAAGTGGATTCGTCAAATTGCCGTCAGTCCTGTCGACAATGCATGCAAATGTATGCCAGGCTAGCAATTTTTTCTCGATTTTTCTTTTTCTTTTTTTTTTGGTAATATATTTGCCCAATTTTTGTTCTATTTTCGGACTTGGCTAAACCGTTACGCGGCGATGCTCACAGAGGCGCTTGCCCGTGCTCCGTCAACAAGACCTGCGTGGACCCGAATCAATCATGCAACTGCGATGTGAAGGAGAACAAATGGAATTCGGATGAGGGCTACTACCAGGAACCGCACAGTTTGGGCATCACCAACATGTATTTCCTGCAGCAGAAGGACCTCGACGATGAGGCCCAGGGCCGCATCACGCTGGGACCACTCGAATGCGTAGAGACAAGTGAGTTGCAGGCAACAGCCAGATAATGCCCACACACTATCTCTATCTCACTCTCACTCTCTCTCTCTCTCTCTTGCTCTCTCTATTTCTCGTTTATACACAGATACCCAAAAGTATGTGGTCACCTTTACCACATCACAGTCGTATATTGAGGTGCCCGGCTGGCGCAAGGGCGATATTGCCTTCTCATTCCGCACCACCGGCGAGAAGGCCATTCTGCTGTTCCAGCCCCCCATTCGTGCGCATTATCCGTCCTTCATGGTGGCCCTGACGGGCGACTACCAGCTAACGTTCAATTTTACGCTGAGCACGGGCACCACACGGGAGCTGGTGATTAACTCGCATCGCAGGTAAGTCTGCCAAAGAGATCGGCTTTATATATAACCAGTTAACTGATTGAATGACCAACTGATTGACTACATGACTGAGAAATTGATAGAGAGTGTCTGGTGCCATCTATGCCCATATATCAAAATATTTAGAATACAAATTCTGTTTTCTAGACTCTTCATAAAATACAATAATCTATTTAGTACTTTTCTTCTCCTTCTCTTTTACTTGCTCTCCTTTATTTCTTCGATTTGCCATTCACAATGATATATCCATTTGGATTGCTTTCAGGTTAAATGGCGGCGAATGGCATAAAATATGGATAGACTATAATCAATATCATGTGCGCTTCATGATAAACACCGATTACCAGATGCTCGACCTGCTGCCCGAGGAGGAATTCGGACCGTTCGAGGGCAGCATGTACATCGGCGGCGCCACATTGTGAGTAGAGCCTTTGATATAGTGTGCGGGGCTTTAAATGTAATCAGCTGTGGAATGGGCCACTAGCATTCCCAATCGTTTTTATGGCTGCTTGCAACGCAGTAGCAACGGCAGCAGCAGCAGCAGCTGTAATAATAACCGCAGTGCAAAAACTCGCGAATGCGCTCGAATGGTCACCATTTGCTTCACATTGGCCAGTGGCCATTGCGGTTTGTGCAATTTATTGCGGCAATTACGTTTTAATTATAAACGCGCGACTAAATGGGCAAAACCCAGCAAACCCGTCCAAGTCATCAAAGACACTCAAAGGCAGCCACAGTCTAGCCCCAAGCGTCTCTGTCTATCTCTCGCTCTCTCTCTCTCTTTGCTGATGAGCTTAAAACAGGCCAGACTTAGTTGCGGGCGTGGTTAGCAATTATCCTGACAACTAGTTGAATATACTTCAGCATGATTTTTTTGCTAAAAAGTATATTATATATATGTATATACATATATACATATAATGCACCCAGCATCGACTTAAGCTTTAAGCTGTATAATAAACCCTCAGATAAATTGCATTAAGCGATTATGCAAATGCTTTTTAATGTAAATGCATAACTTTTGTGTAAACCAAAGCAGCTTAATTAACAGATAATTAGGCATTTAAAATATATAAATAAATACATAAATACTCTTCTATATGTATATATGTGTATATATTCCATCATTAATCAAAACATTGTCTAATTCTGTTATTCACTTGCTGCTGCTGCCGTTACTAAGGCAACTTGGCTCTGGCATTTGCCATTTGCACCACATAGACGGGCTGCTCTGGCTGCTGTTTTTATCCGCAAAGTACTCGGCATCAAAAGAATTGCCATAATTAAATTAACTTCCCGCTGGAAATTCATTTCAAAGTCATTATCAATAATCAAGCCCAGGCTAAGGTTAAGGCTAGGGCCAGGGCAGGGCAGGGCGGGGCGAGGCTTGCGCCCGCAACTCACGCGCGCGTTTTTTACCCCCAATTTGAGTGGCGACGCGTTTTCCCCCTTTGGCAGTTTGGCGCACTTAAAACGCGCTTATGCTTGATTGGCATAATTTATAAAGTTTTTTTTTGCGGGCAAGCACACACACTCACACTCACACACACATTGAGTGACAGACAGTTGTGCACACTCATAGAGAGAATGTAGCGAAAGGAAGAAAATTTTTGTTGGTCTGAAACACTTAACAAGCCGAGAGAGTGTGTTTGTGTGTGAGTGCGTGTGTGTGTTTAATTATTAAAAATGTGCAAAATCAAATTCACAAAAAAAAAGAAGAGGAATGTAACAAAATACAAGGAAATGAGATATTAAACGTAAGCAGAAAATGTGTACACATTTGCACTTAACCCCAAACCCACGAGAGCCACCAACCCGGGAACCATTCATAAAATTTCGATGGGCGGTAAACACGCAGAGTAATTAACGGTAAAGTGCTGCGCTTTATATAGACCCCAATATAACCGAGCCTCGAGAGTAACCCAATCGAGCGCCGAGCCACACCGAGCCGAGCCGAGCCGAGCCGCTTTCAGTTGGCCAATTATGGAGTTCAATTTATTTATCCGAAAGTAAAAAAGAAATACAGAGAAAACACACACGAGAATTACAAGCGCGACTACATGGAATACAATAAAAATGGAGCTGAAAGGAAGGTCAAAGAACTCAACTATGACATACTCTATATAGTGTTAACAAGACTCAAAAAAATAATTTCAATCAGTTTTCTGCTTAATTTCATTAAGCATTGCATAGACGCCGCCATACCCTGTACGTAAAAGGTTGTAAAGTTCTTCAAGCCTCTCAACTAATGAGTATCTGGGTATTTTCCACAACAAAATACATTAAAAATTTACGAAAAATCTCATTAAATATTTAAAATCAATTAGAGGACAAATCCAAGCACAGGGGAACATACATGCATACATAGCTAAATTGTTTGATAAATTCAGAGAGTTCGACGTTGACCCATGTAGAAGCGCTTGTCAACAACCCACTTACAGGGTATACAAATATTGATGTACTTGAGTCGCAGAATGCCAACGACAAGGTTGCTGCCGATGCCGCTGCCGCAGTCGCTGCTGTCGCTGCTGCGAGCGGTCTGCTGGGTAAGCCATTAAGCGGAATCAGTGCGAGCTCATAAATAAATGAGTTAATCAACATATTGACGCAGACAGGACGAGACTTTACCTTAATGCAGCGGGACACATTAAAGTTGAGTGAGAGAGACAGAGAGAGAGAGAGAGAGGGTGAGAGCCAACTGATGGGTTTTCAATTAATCCCTTGTGAGGCAGACTCCGGTCAATATGATGTATAACAATTTACTGGAAATCTGCTTTATTGATCTCATTAAAGCGATGCTTTTTCAAACTAATTAATTGAGTTGAGGTCTTAAGTGCTTGAAGATTAAGAATATTGTATTACATCCTATAAATAATTTTACCTTGATAACATAATGCAACAAATTGATTGAAGTGCAATTAGCAATATCTTTTCTTATAAGAAAAGTTCATTCTAATCAATATCAATGTATGACTAAATGAATATGAATATAATATATATTATTCGTAATGCCTTGAAATCATTTAAGATCATCATTCAGAATATCTTCGTTTTTATATTTACATAAAATGACACGTTCCATACAACCTCCCCAGAGAATGCGAAGATAAACTTATAAAGGCCTTCCGATAATATATCCGGATAATTTCCATTATCGGCATTGCACATATCAAATATATACAAACCCCTCGGCCAGGGTTGCAATACGTTGCCCTCGAAGTGGGGCAGATTCGTACAATTTATGCCATCGGACATTGCGATTTCATCGTAATAAGTTTTCAAATATATAAAATTTTGCTTTGGTATGATAAGGGGCAATTTCCTAAAGTCTTTAAGGTTTCCAGTGGGACTCTGAAATATAGTCAACTCAAACTGATTTACAACATTAGAATAGTGAGATTTTATGTGCCAAATCCATTTTAGTGATATCCTACCATGGTTGTTCTGTCGATATCATATTGCCAGTCCACGGTGCCCGAGACGCCAACCCGATGTCGCCCTACTCGTTCGATTCGCATATCTGGCTTCAGTTTCGCCTCATTATCGCTGTATTCTTCCACGTATAGAAATTCATAGGTCCAAAGACGCTATGCGAGTATTCTCAGCCTCTTACACATTTCTGATTTATTCTCTGAATTTACATACCTTACTCTCACAGTTTCCCAGGACAGTAAACAGCAGCAGCAGCAGCAGCAGTAAATTTTTTCCAACACACTTGTCGAGTATCATTTTCAGAATTTTAGATAATTGAAGTCTGTGCCCATGTACAGCGTTTATATATGGCACCTGTGCTGATCAGTTGATTTCGGCTGTAATAATATCTTTCCATAATAAGTCGCTCACACGCCAACACACATGTTCCAAATGAACAACATAAAAAAATAGTTTAATAACAGGTTGGAAAATGGGAGCTCTGCTGCTATTGCTGTATGTAAGGGCATGTAACAGGCAGACGGAGGCGTGGCAGACCCAATAATGTATATACTATGTGTATTCTAGAGAATGATCAATGTGTGTTTCAATTTTGATAACCAATTAACTAGTCTAATTATTCTTTTGGCAGTTAGATCATATCATGAATATCATATACTCCTTCAGCGACATGCAATGGGTATATTAGTTCTGTGACTATTATACATTCCACTGTCTAATAATCAGTACATAGAGATTTGCATTGTAGATCATATATTGTATAAATATGTTTTTATTTGATATAATAACTGTATAATATTCTTTAATACTTTTTCTTTTTTTTTTTTTTGAAATGACTGAAAATGTTTCTCTTATCCGCTATGAACCTCTTTCAAATTAGTTTGGTTTTTATATTTACATAAAATGTCACATTCCATTTAACCTCGCCTGAGAATGCTACAATATTCTTATAGAGGCCTTCTGCTACTATTTCCGGTACTTGTCCATTGTCGGCAGTACACATATTAAATGTATAAAAATTTCTCGGAAAAGGCAGCAGTAAATCACCCTCGAAGACGGGCAGATTCGTACAGTTTCGAAAATTTGGCACTACGACCTCATCGTAAGTTTTCTTCATATTTATAAAAACTTGCTTTGGTATGGCAAAGGGCATTGGTCTTAAGTCTCCCAGATTACCGGTAGGACTCTGAAAGAATATCATCTCTATCTGACGAGGAACATTAGAAAAGTTAACTTTCATGTTCCGATGCCATTTGGTCCATATCTTACCATCGTTGTATTGTCGATATCGTAATGCACGTCCAAGCTGCCTGAGATGCCAATCCGATGACGGCCCACTCGTTCGATACGTACTTCCGGCTTTAGTTTCAACTCGTTCTCGCTGTATGCTTCCGCGTTTATGAATTCATATGTCCAACGGCGCTTGCACGCACAGCTTTCCAGAACAGCCAATAGCATCAGCAAACAATTACTACTACCCACACTTTTGTCGATTCTCATTTTCGGACTGTCAAATAAATCAAATTTGTGCTCATGGACAGCATTTATATAGCTCTTGTGCTGATCAGCTGAGCTCAGCTCAGCAGCTTATCAGCTTATCAGTTTATCTCCAGTGCTAATGATACCTTGCTATAATAACACTTTCACACGCGAATGTGTTCCATGTGAACAGCATGAAACGATAGCTTTATTATAGGTTTTTCAATTGAAAATGTGAAGTCGAAGTTTAATTATTTTATTTAAGTGGAAGCAGAACGAAGCGCGACAGAACTAATATGGTGAAAATATTTATTCCAGAACATGGTCAAACAAATGTGGTTAAGTAGGGTAACTATGATAGGCTCTTTATAGTGGACTGGAAGAGGAAAGAGTTTTTATATGATGCACAACACGAAAAGAGCTATTTCTGTCTTTAACCCAAATCTAGAGTTATTTAAGTACTGAACTGAAATGCATACATGCACATTGAGGTAACAATAAGCATCAACGTGCTCAGCTTTGCTCTCAAACATGTATTCAAACCTTCAATTTCTGCTCAAACAACACAATTATGAGCCATGTTAGATTGTTGGCCAACTCTAATGAGCCGCTGGGCTCGCTAATGATGGCTGTAATCGGCTGGGGTTTTTATTTCCATTTTTTATTTCTATTTTTGGTTGACAACGGCGCCGCATGTCATGTTATTTAGAAACAGCAGCAGCGACCGCTGGTTGTCCTGTTGATCATTTGCATGGGCATCGATAATACGACGGATGCAGACAGATGCCATTGCCAGAATGCAGACAGAACTGGCGTGCCAAATATGCGAATTATTTGGCAACCGTCCAAACAGCGGGACAACTGGTCAACTGGACAGCTGAGCGTGGCGTGGCGTGGCGGCAGCGGTTGCCACTGGGGAAATTGTGTCACTGTCCGATTGCAGTCCCTTCTGTCCACACACAGTGTCGCGTGTGTGCCGCAGCGCGTCCATGAATGAATGAAAAGTGCTTAATTGCTTGTGACGGTGTTAAATAAATTCTTAATTGCTTCGCACTTTGCGCGTTTGCAACGTTAATAGGATTTCCGCTTGCACACATAGCTGCGCTGCACTCGGGTGCTGCACAACCCAGCGACACTACCCATTCCGCTCACTCTATAGGCTGTCAAATTTCTTTCATTTTATTGCCGTTAATTTTGTGCAATCTCGTTTTTTTATTTTTCTCCCCCACATCTGTTTTTTTTTTTTTTTTTTATTTTGGCCGGCAGCCAGCGTGCAAATCCTTTTAGCCAAGTGTCAGCCAGTCACACGGCACATCATTTGCAAGGCAAAACGCTAAATTTCATTTTACAACCACCCGCCAGCGCGCTGCACGCGTCGTATGCGCAATGCCTGTCTGCCTGTCTGCCTGCCAGCCTGCTGTTGACGTTGAGAGCTCAAAAGTGTGCAACAAAAAATGAAAATAAAAATAAAAAATACAGAAACAACTACAGCAAAATTAACATGTGCCACATGCACACACACACACACTCACACACACATGTTACAGAAAAACTAATGACTTAATAGCTTCGCACAGCTTAAAAGCTGCTGATTGCAATTAACATAGGCAAAGGACACACGCGGCGCCCAAGGACCCTTTCGCCCTGTTTATTGCCTGCCGGCCAATTCGTTTGGCATCATTCAATAAGTTTGAGCGCTTCAGGAACAATTACACAACTTAGCAAACAATTACGAGCCAAAGCGGCGACAAAGTGAAAAGAAATCGCAACAAAAGTGAAAATAAAACTAAGAAGCAGAGAGTGGGGCAGTGAGTGTTGGTGAGTGCAGTGATTGACGTGCTGATACCCTGTAGCGAAGTCATGAATTAGAGTGACAGTGTTTGCAAGAGCTTTGATTGAATGAGCTTCTCTTACGCCTCTCACAGTTGCTGCCGGCTTAGCCGTTGTCTCCCTTGGCATGCTAAATACCCCTTTGCACATCTCTCTTCACTGGGTATACTTGGCTTGAAGTAAAAAACCCCAGTGCGAGTTGAAAGTTGGGAATTTCTTTTATTTAAAACAAGAATTTTAATTTTACTTAGAGCTTTGAGTGCAGACAACATTCAACGACGTCGACGCCGAAGCCGACGGCGAGGGTGGGGGCTCGGGCGAGGGCGACTGCGGCGACTTGTAATGAAATTTACATAATTTAGAAAGACATTTTTTTGAGCAACTTTCCATGGCTGTTGTTGTTGTTGTTGTTGTTGCTGGTGCTCGCATTAGAGTTGGGGCTGAACGCGTATAAACAAGACATTTCCGCCACTTTAATTTTCAAAAGCTTACACTTGAGATTTTATTGGCCAATTCATTGTTGGCTGCGAAAAAAGGGGCAAAGGAAAGCAATGCAGCCAGAAAATCAAGGGTAAGAATTCAGTTCGCGCAAAAAATGGAAGCTGAAAG